>NW_025215691.1:0-150909 GCF_010389155.1 Erigeron canadensis | reverse complement strand
TTGTTGTCCTCGATGAATTTCCGTGAAACAATTATTGGATAGATTGTTGTCAGATGTTATCCACACATGTGTTGTCCCCAGATTCGTTCGTCGTTTACAAAACCACGTTTTACCTAAAACGTGGCTTACGTGAACCCTCCAAATGAAGGGCCATGTTAGTGGACGTCCTCCCACACGTTGTTACAAATTTTAAAAATTAAACAAAAAAAAATATAGTTTCATTACAAGTATTACTTGAAACGGACCGTGTTAAAGGGTTACGCCATAAAGTTGCACGCATGGATTTAATGTGTCGGATAAGATATGCAAGATTCTCATCATTTTGTCCTTTATGTACCCCCGTTTAGACTAAAACGCAGAGTTTGTTGTCCCCGATGAATTCCGTGAAACAATTATGGATGATTTCTGTCAGATGTTATCCACACATGTGTTGTCCCTAGATTCGTCGTTTACAAAACCACGTTTTACCTAAAACGTGGCTTACGTGAACCCTCCAAATGAAGAGGCAGTTAGTGGACGTCCTCCTACACGTTTTACAATTTTTTAAAAATTAAACACAAAAAATATATAGTTTCATTATAAGTATACTTGAAACGGACCGTGTTAAAGTGTTACGCCCATAAAGTTGCATGCATGGATTAAAGTGTCGGATAAGATATGCAAGATTCTCATCATTTTGTCCTTTATGTACCCCGTTTAGACTAAAACGCAGAGTTTGTTGTCCTCCGATGAATTCCGTGAAACAATTATTGGATAGATTGCTGTCAGATGTTATCCACACATGTGTTGTCCCCAGATTCGTCGTTTACAAAACCACGTTTTACCTAAAACGTGGCTTACGTGAACCCTCCAAATAATGTGGCCATGTTAGTGGACGTCCTCCTACACGTTTGTTACAAATTTTTAAAAATTAAACACAAAAAAAAATATAGTTTCATTACAAGTATTACTTGAAACGGTCCGTGTTAAAGTGTTACGCCCATAAAGTTGCATGCATGGATTAAATGTGTCGGATAAGATATGCAAGATTCTCATCATTTTATCCTTTATGTACCCCGTTTAGACTAAAACGCAGAGTTTGTTGTCCTCCGATGAATTCCGTGAAACAATTATTGGGTAGATTTGCTGTTAGATGTTATCCACACATGTGTTGTCCCTAGATTCGTCTCGTCGTTTACAAAACCACGTTTTACCTAAAACGTGGCTTACGTGAAGCCTCCAAATGAAGTGGCCATGTTAATGGACGTCCTCCCACACGTTGTTTACTAATTTTTAAAAATTAAACAAAAAAAATATATATAGTTTCATTACAAGTATTATTTGAAACGGACCGTGTTAAAGTGTTACGCCCATAAAGTTGCACGCATGGATTTAATGTGTCGGAGAAGATATGCAAGATTCTCATCATTTTGTCCTTTATGTACCCCGTTTAGACTAAAACGCAGAGTTTGTTGTCCCCCGATGAATTCCGTGAAACAATTATTCGATGGATTTTCTGTCAGATGTTATCCACACATGTGTTGTCCCCAGATTCTTCGTTTACAAAACCACGTTTTACCTCAAACGTGGCTTACGTGAACCCTCCAAATGAAGTGGCCAAGTTAGTGGACGTCCTCCCACACGTTGTTTACAATTTTTTAAAAATTAAACACAAGAAAATATATAGTTTCATTATAAGTATTACTTGAAACGGACCGTGTTAAAGTGTTACGCCCATAAAGTTGCATGCATGGATTAAATGTGTCGGATAAGATATGCAAGATTCTTATCATTTTGTCCTTTATGTACCCCGTTTAGACTAAAACGCAGAGTCTGTTGTCCTCCGATGAATTCCGTGAAACAATTATTGGATAGATTTGCTGTCAGATGTTATCCACACATGTGTTGTCCCTAGATTCGTCTCGTCGTTTACAAAACCACGTTTTACCTAAAACGTGGCTTACGTGAACCCTTCAAATAAGTGGCCATGTTAGTGGACGTCCTCCCACACGTTGTTTACAAATTCTTAAAAATTAAACACAAAAAAAAATATAGTTTCATTACAAGTATTACTTGAAACGGTCCGTGTTAAAGTGTTACGCCCATAAAGTTGCATGCATGGATTAAATGTGTCGGATAAGATATGCAAGATTCTCATCATTTTGTCGTTTATGTACCCCGTTTAGACTAAAACGCAGAGTTTGTTGTCCTCCGATGAATTCCGTGAAACAATTATTGGATAGATTTGTTGTCAGATGTTATCCACACATGTGTTGTCCCTAGATCGTCTCGTCGTTTACAAAACCACGTTTTACCTAAAACGTGGCTGACGTGAAGCGTCCAAATGAAGTGGCCATGTTAATGGACGTCCTCCCACACGTTGTTTACAAATTTTTAAAAATTAAACAAAAAAAATATAGTTTCATTACAAGTATTACTTGAAACGGACCGTGTTAAAGTGTTACGCCAATAAAGTTGCACGCATGGATTTAATGTGTCGGATAAGATATGCAAGATTCTCATCATTTTGTCCTTTATGTACCCCGTTTAGACTAAAACGCAGAGTTTGTTGTCCCCCGATGAATTCCGTGAAACAATTATTGGATGGATTTTCTGTCAGATGTTATCCACACATGTGTTGTCCCTAGATTCGTCGTTTACAAAACCACGTTTTACCTAAAACGTGGCTTACGTGAACCCTCCAAATGAAGAGGCCAAGTTAGTGGACGTCCTCCTACACGTTCTTTACAATTTTTTAAAAATTAAACACAAGAAAATATATAGTTTCATTATAAGTATTACTTCAAACGGACCGTGTTAAAGTGTTACGCCCATAAAGTTGCATGCATGGATTAAATGTGTCGGATAAGATATGCAAGATTCTCATCATTTTGTCCTTTATGTACCCCGTTTAGACTAAAACGCAGAGTCTGTTGTCCTCCGATGAATTCCGTGAAACAATTATTGGATAGATTTGCTGTCAGATGTTATCCACACATGTGTTGTCCCTAGATTCGTCTCGTCGTTTACAAAACCACGTTTTACCTAAAACGTGGCTTACGTGAACCCTTCAAATAAAGTGGCCATGTTAGTGGACGTCCTCCCACACGTTGTTTACAAATTTTTAAAAATTAAACACAAAAAAAAAATATAGTTTCATTACAAGTATTACTTGAAACGGTCCGTGTTAAAGTGTTACGCCCATAAAGTTGCATGCATGGATTAAATGTGTCGGATAAGATATGCAAGATTCTCATCATGTTGTCCTTTATGTACCCCGTTTAGACTAAAACGCAGAGTTTGTTGTCCTCCGATGAATTCCGTGAAACAATTATTGGATAGATTTGTTGTCAGATGTTATCCACACATGTGTTGTCCCTAGATTCGTCTCGTCGTTTACAAAACCACGTTTTACCTAAAACGTGGCTGACGTGAAGCGTCCAAATGAAGTGGCCATGTTAATGGACGTCCTCCCACACGTTGTTTACAAATTTTTAAAAATTAAACAAAACAAAAATATAGTTTCATTACAAGTATTACTTGAAACGGACCGTGTTAAAGTGTTACGCCAATAAAGTTGCACGCATGGATTTAATGTGTCGGATAAGATATGCAAGATTCTCATCATTTTGTCCTTTATGTACCCCGTTTAGACTAAAACGCAGAGTTTGTTGTCCCCCGATGAATTCCGTGAAACAATTATTGGATGGATTTTCTGTCAGATGTTATCCACACATGTGTTGTCCCTAGATTCGTCGTTTACAAAACCACGTTTTACCTAAAACGTGGCTTACGTGAACCCTCCAAATGAAGAGGCCAAGTTAGTGGACGTCCTCCTACACGTTCTTTACAATTTTTTAAAAATTATACACAAGAAAATATATAGTTTCATTATAAGTATTACTTCAAACGGACCGTGTTAAAGTGTTACGCCCATAAAGTTGCATGCATGGATTAAATGTGTCGGATAAGATATGCAAGATTCTCATCATTTTGTCCTTTATGTACCCCGTTTAGACTAAAACGCAGAGTTTGTTGTCCTCCGATGAATTCCGTGAAACAATTATTGGATAGATTTGCTGTCAGATGTTATCCGCACATGTGTTGTCCCTAGATTCGTCTCGTCGTTTACAAAACCACGTTTTACCTAAAACGTGGCTTACGTGAACCCTCCAAATAATGTGGCCATGTTAGTGGACGTCCTCCTACACGTTTGTTACAAATGTTTAAAAATTAAACACAAAAAAAAATATAGTTTCATTACAAGTATTACTTGAAACGGTCCGTGTTAAAGTGTTACGCCCATAAAGTTGCATGCATGGATTAAATGTGTCGGATAAGATATGCAAGATTCTCATCATGTTGTCCTTTATGTACCCCGTTTAGACTAAAATGCAGAGTTTGTTGTCCTCCGATGAATTCCGTGAAACAATTATTGGATAGATTTGTTGTTAGATGTTATCCACACATGTGTTGTCCCTAGATTCGTCTCGTCGTTTACAAAACCACGTTTTACCTAAAACGTGGCTGACGTGAAGCGTCCAAATGAAGTGGCCATGTTAATGGACGTCCTCCCGCACGTTGTTTACAAATTTTTAAAAATTAAACAAAACAAAAATATAGTTTCATTACAAGTATTACTTGAAACGGACCGTGTTAAAGGGTTACGCCAATAAAGTTGCACGCATGGATTTAATGTGTCGGATAAGATATGCAAGATTCTCATCATTTTTTCCTTTATGTACCCCGTTTAGACTAAAACGCAGAGTTTGTTGTCCCCCGATGAATTTCGTGAAACAATTATTGGATGGATTTTCTGTCAGATGTTATGCACACATGTGTTGTCCCTAGATTCGTCGTTTACAAAACCACGTTTTACCTAAAACGTGGCTTACGTGAACCGTCCAAATGAAGAGGCCAAGTTAGTGGACGTCCTCCTACACGTTCTTTACAATTTTTTAAAAATTAAACACAAGAAAATATATTGTTTCATTATAAGTATTACTTCAAACGTACCGTGTTAAAGTGTTACGCCCATAAAGTTGCATGCATGGATTAAATGTGTCGGATAAGATATGCAAGATTCTCATCATTTTGTCCTTTATGTACCCCGTTTAGACTAAAACGCAGAGTTTGTTGTCCTCCGATGAATTCCGTGAAACAATTATTGGATAGATTTGCTGTGAGATGTTATCCACACATGTGTTGTCCCTAGATTCGTCTCGTCGTTTACAAAACCACGTTTTACCTAAAACGTGGCTTACGTGAACCCTCCAAATAAAGTGGCCATGTTAGTGGACGTCCTCCCACACGTTGTTAAAAATTAAACAAAAAAAAATATAGTTTCATTACAAGTATTACTTGAAACGTTCCGTGTTAAAGTGTTACGCCCATAAAGTTGCATGCATGGATTAAACGTGTCGGATAAGATATGCAAGATTCACATCATTTTGACCTTTATGTACCGTGTTTAGACTAAAACGCAGAGTTTGTTGTCCTACGATGAATTCCGTGAAACAATTATTGGATAGATTATCTGTCAGATGTTATCCACACATGTGTCGTCCCCAGATTCGTCGTTTACAAAACCATGTTTTACCTAAAACGTGGCTTACGTGAACCCTCCAAATGAAGTGGCCATGTTTGTGGATGTCCTCCCACACGTTGTTTACAAATTTTTAAAAATTAAACAAAAAAAAATATAGTTTCATTACAAGTATTACTTGAAACGTTCCGTGTTAAAGTGTTACGCCCATAAAGTTGCATGCATGGATTAAATGTGTCGGATAAGATATGCAAGATTCTCATCATTTTGACCTTTATGTACCGCGTTTAGACTAAAACGCAGAGTTTGTTGTCCTACGATGAATTCCGTGAAACAATTATTGGATAGATTATCTGTCAGATGTTATCCACACATGTGTCGTCCCCAGATTCGTCGTTTACAAAACCATGTTTTACCTAAAACGTGGCTTACGTGAACCCTCCAAATGAAGTGGCCATGTTTGTGGATGTCCTCCCACACGTTGTTTACAAATTTTTAAAAATTAAACAAAAAAAAATATATAGTTTCATTACAAGTATTACCTGAAACGGTCCATGTTAAAATGTTACGCCCATAAAGTTGCATGCATGGATTAAATGTGTCGGATAAGATATGCAAGATTCTCATCATTTTTTCCTTTATGTACCCCGTTTAGACTAAAACGAAGAGTTTGTTGTCCTCCGATGAATTCCGTGAAACAATTATTGGATAGATTTTCTGTCAGATGTTATCCACACATGTGTTGTCCCTAGATTCGTCGTTTACAAAACCACGTTTTACCTAAAACGTGGCTTACGTGAACCCTCCAAATGTAGTGTCCATGTTAGTGGACGTCCTCCCACACGTTGTTTACAAATTTTTAAAAATTAAACACAAAAAAAATATAGTTTCGTTACAAGTATTACTTGAAACGGACCGTGTTAAAGTGTTACGCCCATAAAGTTGCATGCATGGATTAAATGTATCGGATAAGATATGCAAGATTCTCATCATTTTTTCCTTTATGTACCCCGTTTAGACTAAAACGCAGAGTTTGTTGTCCTTCAATGTTAGTGGACGTCTTCCCATACGTTGTTTACAATTAGTTCCTCTAACGTTCAAAATTCTAGATATTTACACATCTAGTCCCTCTAATGTTTTAATTCAATTTATTTACACTTTAAGTCCCTAAACATCTACCTGGATTGTCAGTCTATAAATAGTAACGCAGAGCACAGATTCATTCTTCTACAAACTGACCAACTCTTTTTAACCAAATGACGTCCTCATCATCAAAAAATAATGTTTACCGACTTCGTATTACCGAAGATGAGATGAAAACACAAATAATGGCCGATATCAAAGACGACACCCTCATTCAAACTGAACTCTCTGGGGTCCTCGGTAGCCTACGGTTAAAAAGGCGACAATGCGAGCAAGAAGTTGAGGTAATAGAAGTACTAGGCCGCAAGGTCTTGAAACACGAAGAGACATATTCCTTTTTCCTGCAAGATGAGAGCAAGAGGGTCAAAAGGATAGTCGATCATGTTTTTAAGGCCGGTCACACATTGGGTGACCAATGTACTTAGGCTGAATCGTACCACGACAATTGCAGAGAAGACAAAACAACAGATGATGTCAAATGCCCACAACATGACAAGTGATGGCTCAATGAACGCGCTTCCCGTGGATTAGGAAAAATGTCTTAAAGATGATGACGATGAAGAGTAGTTATGTTTTCTTATTTAAGTTATGCATTGTGTGTTATTGTAATTGTACATGTGTTTTTAACTTTTAAAATGTAATGAGCTTTAAGTGTTATGTAATGTGTTTTGTTACTAAACGGGTAGAATAAAGGGATTTGCATTTTAGTTAATGTGGGTCATTTTACGCACTCTAGTATCCGTTTTACATAAAACTGGGTTAATATCATGACTATAAATACATACATTATAAAGTAAAAAGTGCCATTTCCGAAGGATGTATCCATCCTAAATGTTGTCCCAAAACATTATCTTCATAACCCCCCATCCACGCTATGAAGCAATTGACAATTAGCATTCTATCCGGATAGCATGACTCAACATCATTTGTATACCCTAATATTTTGGCGCAATTGAAGAAAACGTGTGTATGACCTCCAATGAGAAGGTAACGAAGTCGATAAAAAAGATGGCAGTAGCTTACTAATACGTAAGTAATACTATTGTCTTTGTATTAGATAAGGCGTGCACAGACCTAGATACAACATACCCGGAGTGATGTTGGGGTGAATCGCATATTTAGACACTTTGTTGTCAACAACGGTTACAAGGCGGTACATTACACATTTAAATGTGTGAATTTTCCCACTATAAAGTAGGTTCATGGTGTATGTTCGTATGAAAGGTCTTTCATGTATGTAATTGTAACCAATTCTTTATAATTCTTTTGTTATATTTCCAGTATTACCTAATACTAATTTTATCTTAATATTTGTCATATGCGTATGATTTATGTATTGAAATTTCAAATGAATTTCAATATACCAAACAAATACTTGTTGCGCCACATGTTACATTTTAATTAAAAAAATAAAACCTTACCGTTTTGCCTAAAACGGATGCTGAACAGCACATTAACCTTGACATAGTGTCTATAAATAGATGATGGTTTTTTGTTCTAACCATGCAAAATTATTCTACACTAAAAATGAAGCCGAGTTCCACTAAATACGTGCATCATGCAACAGTTATGCTTCTACAGTTGAATGTGGGTAGAATTATAAAAAATTCGGATAGGGTGACTCAACATCAATACAAGATTCAAATGCTGGAGAAAGAAAGCCCAAAATGTGGATTTCAAGTTCCTGTATTCATTTATTTGCAATCGTTGATTGATTTATACTATGTACTATTTGTATAGTGTTGTTATTTTAGTTGTTTCTTTGTTTGATTGATCAACAAATGATTTATATCGTATTCGTGATGTTTAGTTATAATAATACAATGAAATATTATATTTTTTTTCTTCAACAATCACCTTTAATTGTAATACTTTACTGTACCGTTTTACTTAAAACTCATCATTATGCTATTACTATAGGTAATGGGATTGATAGTTTGTTATATGTAGAATGATTGATAGACATTACGTATTGAAAACACTTCAGGGACTCTTTGTAGGTGGGTAGAGGCCCGTATTACATAAAACGTAGCACTTCCAATTCAAAATGTGGTATAAATTTGGTCTCATTGACTGTTGTCGACACCCCAAACCTCTGATTTTACTCAAAAACGATTGTTTTTAAGGCCGTAAGTTCAAATGTGGTTTAAGGTTGATGTTCGCACATGTATTTTAGAACCTTCAAAACGGGTATAATACTACTTGAGACACATGTTCCGTTTTAATGAAAATGGGGAACCTTAGCGTTCTATTTAAAACGGATGCTTAACAACTCATTCACCTAGACAAAGTAGAGTATAAATAGATGATGCTTTTGTGTTAACTTACCATGCAAAATACTTTTACACTTAAAATGAAGCCGAATTTAACTAAATACATATCACGATAGTTATTCTTCTACACTCAAATGTGGATAGAATTATCAAAAAATCGGATAAGGTGACTCAACATCAAGACAAGATTAAAAGGGGGAAACAGAAAGCCCAAATAATTCTACACTAGATTGTATTCCCATCTTCTGGCACATTTGGTTCAACTTTGTCACCGGGTTCCAGTTGACTAGTTGAGGTTTTCTGACGTTGTCAAAGGTTGTAAAAATTTGTTCGCCGTAAAACGTAGAGGTTACATGCGGTGTATAAAGTCCCATAATATACATCGTATTGTTACCAATTTGCCATTTCATCAAAGTATTACACAAAGGGTAGTTGTAAAGCATTTTTTCGTTTTACATAAAATGGGTTTGAGCATTATCCCTATAAATAGATGGTGCAACTTTTGTGGAGTCAATGCCACTTTTTGTATTTATTTCTTCATAGACTCTGAAGTTCCATGGTGTAATTTAGTATAAACTTACTTTTTTTCTTTACTCACATGTTCCGTTTTAATCAAAATGGGGAACCTTACCGTTTTATTTAAATCAGATGCTTAAAAGCCCATTCACCTAGACAAAGTAGACTATAAATAGATGATTCTTTTGTGTTAACTTGACCATGCAAAATACTTCTGGTATAAAATGAAGCCGAATTTCACTAAATACATGCATCACGCAATAGTTATTCTTCTACACTCCAATGTAGGTAGAATTATCAAAAAATCAGATAGGGTGACTCAACATCAACACAAGATTAAAGGAGGAAAAAGAAGTCCCAATTGTGGATTTCAATTTCATATATTAATTTATTTGTATACGTTGATTGATTTATATTATGTACGATTTGCATAGTGTCGTTGTTTAACTTTTTCCATTGGTTGATCGATCAAGAATTGATTTATATTGTAATCGTGATGTTTAGTTATAATAATACAACGAAATATGATATTTGTTCTTCAACAATCACGTTTAAGTTTGTTACTTTGTTGTAATCTATATTATTTGTACCAAAAATTGAATTTCTTTGTATATCCACTATTGCGTTTTTAATACGGATTCAAAACTCACCGTCTTATATAAAACGTTGTATGTTGTTTTGTAATAATCTGAAAGTGGGACGTTCAGATAGTTTATTGGATACTTTTCATGTTAGTGGACGGGACATCCTCCCACAAGTTATTACATTTCTTTTAAAATTTGAAAAACAAAAACAATAATTGGAAATAATATGAGTATTACCTGAAATGGAAGGTTTTAAAGTCACATTCTCACAAATTTAGTGTGTTGGATAAGATCTGCAATATTCTCACTATTTTTGTCTTTTATATAACATGTTTAAGCTAAAACGGCGCATTTGAAACAATACAAGGAGTTTGGTGAAACATTTATTGGATAGATTTTCTGTCGGATATTATCCACACATGTCTTCTCCTTAAATTTGTTGTTTACAAAACCACGTTTGACCAAAAACGTGACTTATGTTAGCCCTCCATCTGAAGTGGCAATGTTAGTGGATGTCCTCTCACAAGTTATTACCTAAAACGGGTTCATATTAAGGACACAAAACAGGCCAAACCAGATTGGCCGACAGCATACACCATTTGAGTCAGAATCACGACAATACCCATGTAAAATGTTATAAAACACTGTTACTCTTGACAACAACATACTACGTTTTACATAAAACGGATTATGCTTTTTCCCTATAAGTAGGTTATTTAGTCCGTAGTTGAACATTCACACAAACTTACATTACATCACATTCCCGTCTATGAAAGAGGCTGTATCCCCACAAAACCGTGTTGCCGTTTTTAAGGTATAAATGGTAGTAATAAAAAAACAACATTTCGAAAACAAATGTAGACAGTGTGACTCAACATCAAGAGGAGATTACAATTTGAGAAACACGAACACCAAATTGTGAGTCTCTATTTCCTCCGTCCACACTATTATTACTCCAAAAACACTTGCAGATATTGGTGTACCTGATGGAATGGTGGAGAGCAAACATACGGTTCCTGTAGATGATACAGAAAATCTTTAAAGATTAGTCTTACTTAAAACGCTATGTTTTATACAAAACGATGCATTTTAATGAGGAATAATCTGAGTTTAGGGAACCACATGCTGCGTTTTAGGGAAAGAGAAACAGGATTTAACGGTACTACTGCAACATAAGTGATCTTTACTGTAAAAGTCCCTTCTCCTAAAAAGAGTGTCTTGACCTTTTACCAGATTCACTAAGAATCTCATCTTGAGCAGGGCTTCTCCTACAAAGAAAATAACTTTTCTGATATCTCAAAAGTTGTCGTCTATGTTCAGTGTTTTACATAAAACGTAGCATGTCGTATATGTCTTGTGTAACTAACGGGCCAAAGTAGAGGTCATATACAACAAACGTTGTATAAAGTCCATAATATAGATGAAAGTATTGTTGCCATTTCATCAAAGTATGACACCAAACGGTGGTTGATAAGAATTTTTTCCGTTTTACATAAAACGTTATCTTTATTGACCAATTACACAAATGTACCTTAGCACACCGACTGTCTAAGAAAGTTTTTCTATAATCACAAATTTTTTTTCCCATTGTATCTCACAATGTCGTGCTGTCGTTTTGGTGTTATAGATGGTACTAATAAAAGAACTTCTATAATACATTCAGATAGCGTGACTCAACATCATTCTCTTCAAAAGGACATTTGGCAGCCGGCTGCATAAAGGCTGTGGAGACAAAAAACTGAGAAGAGGCCCCTCAAGTGGGTCTCATTTTAAGCTTTGAAGAGACTACCCAAACAAACTTTGATGGAAAGCCACAGGATTTTGCCATATCCACTTGTTTGGCTGGGAAAAACTCCTTTTGGGACTTCAAGGGAGGACCGAATGGTTATCCTTTAATTAATGAAAATTTTATTTGTATAATCCTTCTTGTACCAACTTTACTTTAAAATTGTATTGATGTGTTCATTAAATATAGTGTTAAAGTTTACGCGTTTTATACAAAACAGGACGTTCAAATAGTTTATTCATAAAAACTGTCAGGTTTAAATCTTGATTATATTTTAAATTTTGTGGTGTACGTTCAACGTTTTACCTAAAACGTACTATGTGCAGTGGTCAAATAAAACTGTCCAAAAAGCCAGAGTGTACTGCGTGGTGTTTATGTAGGTGGTGCAGAGAATCTGGTGACTTTTAGTTGAACAATAAAAGTAAAGTAATATATGAAACGCAAAGTTTATGTCACGAAGAAGTTGAAAGTGGCGGACAACAAACAGGTTTTGAGAGAGAATAACTACAATACCTATGTAAATTATTGGCAACAACTTATATATTTGAAAACAAAAAAATACGTTTTGCATAAAACAGGTTATGCATTCTCCGGATATGTAGAAATATAGTATTAACCCGTTTAATTAATGAAATTTATTATTGTCATTCTAACCAAGTCTTACATGAAACGGTGTTTGGTTTTTTCCATATTGTTTAAAAATAAAAGTATTTGAATGTATTTATGTATGAAAGGATCAGGTCAACTTAAAAAAAAGGATACTACATTATTCCACGCTATTCAAAAACGTCACATTTTAAAGCAAACGGAGCATGTGCAAATAATAACAGATATTATACCAATTGTCTAGTGAGTGCAGAGCGCACGTATCTAGTAGGTGCAGAAAATCTTTAAGATTAGTCAGACTAAAACGCTACATATTGTATAAAACGTTAAGTATGTGTGACGAAAGACTCGAAAGTGGCTGCCAATGCAGTCTCCCTATAAATAGATTGTTTATGTTCATGTCCAGCTAACACAAAATGCACATTAACACACTCACAAAACAAAGAAGGTGGTGTCATTCAGACAACGTGACTCAACATCATTGTTATATACAAAAGTTTATGTCAGCTTCTTTGTTTTTCTTTCATGGTGTGATATATTTAACTACAAACGGTTGACTTACTCTTGAATGTGGGTAGAATTATAAAAACATCGGATAGGGTGACTCAACATCAAGACAAGATTACAAAAGTGGAAAAGAAAAGCCCAAGTTGTGGATTTCTACTTCCTATATTAATTTATTTTTATACGTTGATCGATATATAGTATGTGATTAGCATAGTGTTGTTGTTTTAATGTTTCCATTGGTTGATCGATCAAGAGTTGATTTGTATTGTTGAGGGAGCACCACCACGGTATGTTCATTTAATATAGTATTAAAGTTAACCCGTTTTATACAAAACAGGATGTTCAAATAGTTTATTGATAAAAACTGTCAGGTTTAAATCGTGATTATATTTAAAATATTGCGGTATATGTTCAACGTTTTACCTAAAACGGTCTATGTGAGGTGGTCAAATAAAACTGTCCAAAAAGTCATAGTGTACTGGGTGCTGTTATTAAACGCAAAGTGTATGTGACGAAGAAGTTGATAGAGGCCGACAAGATACAGGTTTTGAGAGAGAATAACGACAATACCTATGTAAATTATTGGCAACAACTTATATATTTGACAACAAAAGAATACGTTTTGCATAAAACGGGTTATGCATTCTCCGGATAAATAGAAATATAGTATTAAAGTTACCCGTTTAATTAATGAAATTTATTATTGCCATTCTAACCAAGTCTTACATGAAATGGCGTTTGGTTTTTTCCATATTGTTTAAAAATAAAAGTCTTTGAATATTCAAGAGTATTAAAGGATTAGGCCACCTTAAAAAAAAATGATACTACATTATTCCGCGCTATACAAAAACGTCACTTTTTAAATCATACGGAGCATGTGCAAATAATAACAAATAGTATACCAACTGTCTAGTGAATGCAGAATGAACGTATCTAGTAGGTGCAGAAACTCTTTAAGATTAGTCAGATTAAAACGCTGCATATTGTATAAAACGTTAAGTATACGTGACGAAAGACTCGAAAGTGGCTGCCAGTTCATTCTCCCTATAAATAGATTGCTTATGTTCATGTCAAGCTAACACAAAATGCACATTAACACACTCACAAACTGTGAAGGTGGTGTCATTCAGATAGCGTAACTCAACATCATTTTTATATACAAAAGTTTATGTTACCCTTTTTTTTTAAAGTTATAATATATTTAACTACAAACGGTTGTCTTACAATGGGCACAAAACTGGATTCCCTGATAGATGGTTTTGTTGGGGTCTTTGAGAGTTACACAAAACATTCAAATCATTCAGACAGCGTGACTCAACATCATTCTCTTCAAAAGTGCATTTGCCAGCCGGATGCATACATCCGGTGGACCCAGAAATCGGAGAAGAGACTTCTCAACTAGGTCAAGAAGTTTGGTACCTTGACGAAAACATCCGGACAAACTATCAAGGGAGGACCCGGAGGCTATCTAATGAAAAATTATTTGTGTAATAATAATTTTTTTTCGGTAAAGGCCGTCACCCCTTGCTAACTTTTATATCATCACAAATAAGAACAGGCAACTTGGTTGAATACCAAGTTGGCTTTACAGCACATCCACGCATAAAGCGATTACATAAAGAAAAAACATGCCAAAACCCAAAGCCTAACTAGACATAAGATCACTATCAGCTAGAAAACAAAATAACACATTAGCGAATTAACGAGACAGGTAAATCCCAAGCTGTTAAGAACCGCTCAACACACCTTGTCCTCTTGAATCTGCACGTAAGGAGTTTGAGCCTTACTGTCTCAACAATAGCACCAATTAATTGATCCCTCGTTCTTTTTTGTTGACGAAATAATCTTGCATTGCGTTCATCCCATATAAAGTATGTAGATGCAGCCAAAACAAGTTTTGCAACAATGCTTTGCACAGAGGACTTGCTTGCTATAGGAAGAATTGCAGCATTCAAAAAATAGGTGGTTATGAGAATCCGGTTGTAGCTCGCACAACGAGCAGCAAAGAGAAAGAGATCTATTCACATCCCAATGTGCCATAATGTCTTGAGTCTTCAACTTTTGTTTAAAAATCAGCCATAAGATAAAAGCATGCTTCGGTACATTCTGATTAAACGAAACAATCGGGAACCAATCCACTACAGCAGCTTGAGGACGCAGATCCTCCCACACCACATTGACCGAAAAATCCAACAGATTTTGGTTGGAATCTTTCCGCATAAGTCGATCCAAATCCAAAGTATTCAAAACAGGAATCTGAATATTTGGGAATCTATCCGTCCATTCGCTTGTCCATTTCCAGGTATTATCAACAATAATATCCGCTACCTTGTCATTGAGAGAAAATCCAGCACTAGTGATCATCCTAGGAGATAAATGATCTGAAAGAGGACACAGAGAATTCCAGGAATCATACCATGCCGAAGCAGTCATGCCGTTACCAAGAACAAACCACAAATGTTTACGAATTAACCATCTCACCTGTAGTATCTTCCGCTAGCTCCAAGACAAGGAGCCACGAGCAGGCACATCCCATATAATATTAATTTGTATCCACTTGTTCAATTAATATAGTATTAAATTTTACACGTTTTATATAAAACGGTTCATTCATATAGTTGATTGATAAAATCTTTCAGTTTAAATCAATATTATATTTGTAATTTTGTGTTATATGTTTAACGTTTTACATAAAACGTGCTACGTATGTTTTTTAAATAAAACTGTCTGAAAGGTCAGTTTGTACTGGGTGATAATAACTAGGCGGTGTACAGAATCTTTTGACTTTTTGTTGAATAATGAAATCCAAGTATTGTATGAAACGCAAAGTATATGTCACGAAGAAGTTGAATGTGGCCGACAACATATAGCTTTTGAGAGAGAATAACGACAATACCTATGTAAACCTTTGGCAACAACTTATATATTTGACAATCAAACTCTAAGTTTTACATAAAACGGGTTACGCATTCTTCCTATAAGTAGAATACGTGTCCCTTAGTATATGAATTTTATTTTTGCCATTTAATCCAAGTCTTACTTGAAACGGCGTTTTGTTTTTTCTATATTGTTTAAAAATAAAAGTATTTGAATGTTCAAAAGTATTAAAGGATTAGGCCAACTTAAAAAAAATGATACTACATTATTTCACACTATACGAAAACGTCACATTTTAAATCATACGGAGCATGTGCAAATAATCCTCAATATTATACCAACTGTCTAGTGAGTGCAGAGAGCACGTATCTAGTAGGTGCAGAAAATCTTTAAGATTAGTCAGACTCAAACGCTACATCTATAACTCTTATAAAAAAGTAGTTAACCAAGCTTTTTAAAGCCCTCTTGCAATCTAAAACTATATTGAAAAAATGCCACATAGGATTTTATCCTATGTGTCAACTCCATATTTTTTTCAAAAATAAACTATATATTTAAGAAAAAAATGAACTTATATATATTAATTAATTAATTATTAATTAATAAATAAATAAATATACTGTAGAAATCTAAGATCTTCTCATTAGATAAAATGATATCTTCTCTTTAACTAAAAAATCACGTCTATACCTAATGATATTTCATTATCTTTTTTATTCAACATTACGTAAAGTTCTTTTCCTTTTTTTCTTATGATGATTATATGAAAGTTTTCAAAACTATATGAATATACAAAAATAAAACAAATGAATAAAACACATAAATAAAACACATAAATAAAACAAATTAAGTGTAAAAAATAGATTTAATTAGTTAAAAGATAACATCGAAACTCATAAATCTTAACATTATATTAACTACACCTTGAATATATGTTCCAAATTTAAACTTTTTGTTTTAATAAACAATATCCTCTTTTAAGCATAAAAACTACCTTGGTGTATACCTTCTTCTTTGCCAATAGCCGGTAAGTACAAATAAGATGGGTTTTATGGTAAACGTACAACTAATTAATATATTTTAACAAAAACCCAAAAAATTGAGTCATATAAATTCAAGTAATTGTAAATCACCCGGAGTCCGAGACTTACCCCACCCTTAAACCAAATTCTACTTCCTAATTAAGGCATAGTCAAATTATCCTCTTTGAATTATATATCCAGTCAATTGTAATTTTTCATGTGACTTTTAACTTTTTTGGAGAGAAATGTAATGAAATTGTTACTCTACATTAAGGATCAAATTGTATGTCTTTGAGTTCTGTTGTAACAAAACGACTACATGATACATGTTCTAGATGTAGATCATTTAGTGGCAACAAAAGGCAAATTACTAGAATTACTAGAAGAAAAACATATTACTAAATTCTTAATGATAATTTAAAGTATAGCTTAATAGCTTAAGTCCTTCTATCTTTTTAAGTTCATATTTTATCAAGCTTTTGGTTGAATCTATTTCTGTTCAATCATATGTTCAACCATATGTTTATATAGTTCACATCATGTAATTCTAATGAAATATGTTCGCTATCGTTTCTTCATATATAAAGTGTATTATAGAGTTTTTTATACAGCTCGCGCATCGCGCGGGTCAAAAACCTAATATTATATAAAACGTTAAGTATATTGGACTAAAGACTTCTCCCTATAAATAGATTCGTTATGTTGATGTCCAACTATCAGAAAATACACATTAACACACTCACAAACTATGAAGGTGGTGTCATTTTGAAGTTAAGGATGGCGGTAAAAAAAGAAGTTCATTCTTATTTAACTACAAAAGGTTTGAAATTGTATCATATTTAACTACAAAAGGTTGTCTTCCAAGGGACACAAAGGAGGATGCATACATTCAGCAACCAGACTCAACATCATTCTCTTCAAAAGGGCATTTGGCATACATTCGGATGCATACTTTGTAATTATAATCATGTCATTTCAGTTTTGCACGTTTTTTACAAAACGTTACTCTTTACACGCACAAAATGAGTAAATGGGGCATTCGAGTGGTTTCAGCCAACAAATGTGTCGGGTTCAATTGTTGAAACTATCTGAAAATTTGTCGTACTTCTTGGATTTTTAAGATGAAACATAGCGTTATTGGCCAAAAAATGAACTTTTATAAGACAAGTGATAGCCTACACAGTGAAAGTCATTCGCCAAAGTACAGAGAATATATAATAGTTATTATTGCCATCTTCCTAAGTTTTACATAAAACGGAACACCATTTTTTACTAAACTTAGTGGGTAGGACAGTGTATCAGATAGATTTGTCAGATAGTAAATATATAAAATTTGCTCACATAGAACGTTTTGTATAATATGCTCCGTTTTTAATCCCAAAAGGGAGTTTATAATTGGTTATAAAATGTTTGCTTACACTAGCATCATGTGATACCCCAAAAATGGAAAATATGTATATCCCTCTTGTCACACAATTCTAACACCGACAAAATAAAATTTCCTCGGATTGCGTGACTCAACATCATTGGCAAATGCCTCCTTTTGGCTCGTGGTCTCCCACGAATGAGCGGGAAGTTCCAGAGATAACTTGAAGAGGATGCAAAATTATTGGATAGGTAGTTTATTGGCTAAATATACATTTCTAAATCCATGTAATCATCCACATTGTTACCGGGGTATAACAATGGTTTGATTAAAGATATTGGAAAATATCAAAAACAAAGTGCGATGGACATTTGTCACACTGCATAGACACATGCTGGGTCTTCACCGTTTTATATAATACTCACCGTTTTGTTTAAGTTACGATTGTTATTTACGTTTTTCATTTAATTCTGTATCCGAAACATTAAATTAATGAAAAAACAAAAAAAATGGAGTTCATCTTTATATATATAAGAAGGGCACATACAACCAAAAATTTAATTGTTTATACATCGTTAATAACAAATATAAATGTTATGGTACATCTATTTTCACCATTTTTGCATCAAATACACACAGAAGTTAAAGATGTAAAAATCAAGCAGGGTCTACAACAACGTCGTCTTTCATATACGAGGCGTGGTGTTCACTCGGTAGAAATTACACCATGCTCATGAAATATCGACCATTGATGGCGATAGTGTTGCGTCTAGAACTGATGTTGAGTCACGTTATCTCATTACATGATGGTTTTCATCTCTTGTCACGCGGGTGCAATAACTTCCATTTGGTATCATCTTACAAAGGGAAAACAACTCTGTTACCCTAAATAATGTGTATGAGTTATCCGAACACCAAAAAATGAGAAACGATCTTTATATATACAAAATTGTTCAGTTTCGCGTTTTACATAAAACGGTGGCTTATGATGGACAACTTTTAGTCATGTCATAGGGGCAGACCTGACCAGTACTGTCCAAAATATAGACTGTTTTGACCCAGTAAGCAAGGTACATAAAACGTGGCGTTTTACATAAAACAGATTACAAAACGTATCGTTTTAAGTAAAAAGGAAGATAAAACTGTAACTCAATAACGGATAACAGAAGGAGTATATTATATAACAGTGAATAAAATATAGAATCCAACTTTCGTAACAAATATGAACCGTTACATCAAGGCATAATTAATATAAGAAAAATAAAACGTCAAATCGTCACGAAATCAGAGTAACCGATGCACACCAAAATTCTTATACACAAGACTTGATGCGACCAATATAAACGAAAACACGACTTCCATGGTGCTACAAATCCACCGGCAAACATGAGGTCTTCGTTCATGGGTGGCTGAAATGAAAAGCATCGCTTACAAATGATGTTGAGTCATGTTATCTGATTCATGTATTGGAATGAATGATAGGACAATGGGCTGCCTTAGTATCATGTTAGAAATGGCCTGGCTATATAAGGTCACACCCAATATATAGTGATGTTATCACTGTTTTATATAAAACACAACCTACGATACAAAACCCTGCATTATATACAATACGCTGCATCATGAATCTCTTCATTTGTGTTGGACTTTTTAAAAACGTTGCATTATATACCGTTTTACACAAAACGCAACCTACGTTACAAAACAATGCGTTTTATTCAAAACGTTATGCCATTTGTTTCCATTTAATAAAGCTCAGACCTTCTTTTCATAAAAATGTTACCAATACAAGAACAAATGTAATATGATATATGTTAACAAAAAAAAAATCACGTTTCAAATAATGTTTATAACAATAAAAATAATGTTTATAAAATTAAAACGGTACATTTTTTGTACCAATATGTGATGCTCACGCGTCGTTAATCTATTATTCTGTGTTGGACTTTTATAAAACGTTGCGTTTTACTTAGTAGATTTCGTTTTATTCAAAACGATGCGTTTTATACAAGACGTTACGTTATTTGTTTCCATTTAATAAAGTTCATACCTTCTTTTCATAAATATTTTACCAATACAAGAACAAATGTAATATGATATATGTTAACATTAGGAAATTAAATATTCAAATAATGTTTATAACAAAGATGAATCGTTACAAGGCATAATCCATATAAAAATAAAATAATACGTCACATCGTCACGTAACCAATGAAACCGCTGCACACCAGAATCCCTACAACTGTTATAAACATTCCGTTTCATTTAATACGCTTCGTTTTGTGTCTTGTTTTATATAAAACGTAGCGTATGCCCGGTTTGCAGTTAGTAAATTTGCAGAGGGGATTACACGTAATCGAATCCAAATGTCAAGAGGAATGACAGGGGTCATTCGTCCAAACAAAAGGAAAATACAAGAAAAAGAAGGCTACTTGATGTCAGCGACAAAAAGGAAACACCAACTTGCCAGGCGGTACAAATGCACCGACAAACAGCAGGTCTTCATTCAGGGGGCCAAATCTCCCAAAGCAGCGCTTTTTTCTAAGTAGTCGCGCCACACAGATTCAAGAAGAACCTCTGTTGGTCATAGACCCTCATTTTCAAATGATGTTGAGTCACGTTATCTGATTCATGTGTTGGAATAAATGATAGGACAATAGGTTGCTGTAGTATCATGGTAGAAAGTGGCAGGCTAACTAAGGTGTATTGGCAGTGTAAAACGAGATATATATACACATAAAACTTTTTAGATCAGAGTTTAACTTAAAACGGTAGGTTTATGCACCAATATGTGATGCTCACGCGTCTAATATTTAATCAAGGTCAGAGGTCTCCATCAATGTACAAATGAAACTACTTTTGCACCCACTATGTTGTGAAGTTAATACCGTTTTATATAAAACACAACAGATGATACAAAACGTTGTGTTATATACAAACGTCGCGTTTTATAGAAAACGTTTCGACAATCGGCTCGTTTTAATAAACCTCGTAACTTCTTAAAACAAAAATTTAAACAATACAATAGTAAATGGAAAATCAGGATCCATTTATTAAATATTTCAAATATAGTTAACAATATACATGAAGTGGTGCAAGCCATAATCCATATTGGAAGGTGAGGAACTAGGGGCTGCTTTGTCCTTGGAAAATCTGTGGATGCTAGCTTTGCGATCGACATTTAGGATGGAGCCTGGCGCTGGCACGAGTGGTGCGCACCAGTGAAACCCAGTTTGGGAGTTGGTCTCCGACTTTGTATAAGTGGGATGATTTTGAAGATGTTGAGCCACACAAAGGTATCCGGGTCACTAGCATTATTTGAATTAATTATAAATAAAGGAACCGAGCAGTGTGAGATGGAGAATAACATCACATGTTGATTCACTCATTTCATGCGTGATATTTTTAAATTCTGTCGTATACAACTGATGTTGAGTCACGCTATCCGGATATACGGTGGTTTCAACTCATGGCTTCGTCTCATGATAAACGAGAAATAGAAAAGAACGAGGGTAGGCAAAAGTATTTATGTAGGTTGTACAAAACAAAATGGAAAGACACTCTATTTATAAGAAAATTTTGGAATATCTGTTTTGTTTAAAACGTAGGGATTTGATGAGACCTCACGTTTGTCATTAAACAGTAGGTTTTTATGTTACAAAAAGGTAGTGGGCCTTTGACAAAACGTTGCGTTTTCTGCAACACGTCTCGTTTTAAACAAAACGTTTCGACATGCGACGGTTGGGGTAATTTGTGCGCCTATTTTTCAAACCATCAGTCATATCTCCCTTTTCATCTTTGACGGCTCCGATTTTACTTTGACTTTCATCATTCTGTCGCCCTCTCCTTCTCCGTTCGCTCGTATTCTCATTTTGTAGAAGGATAATACTTCAAGCATCCAATTGATTCTAATAATAATTGCGACATTACCACCACGTATTCAGAGTTGACGGACTTTGACCTTTCATGGTTCCGTCGTTGTTACTGTCAGCCCACTAACCCTGAAATTAGGGTTCCGGGCGCGGGGCAATCTGTGTTGGCTGCGCCTCCTAGGTTTGTAGGTATGTATACTGCACCTTTTTCCGTTGGTAACCTTAGTTTTCCCCTGTCCCCTTGGTTGTTAGGTATTCTTAATCACTTCGCCCTCTACTTCTCTGTTGTTCATCCTTTAGCGATCACTGTAATAACGTCCTTCATCGCAGTTTGCCATGCGTATGAGGTAGAACCTTTGACAGACATATTTAGGTATTTTTTCAAATGGGTTAACCGTGATGGTTGGCTAATGATTGAAAAGAGGCCTGGTAGGTTGTTTTTCAACATAGGTGATTCCGATATGTTGGGCTAGCGAACGAGTTTCTTGTTTTTTAGTGAGGAGTATGTTCATCCGGGTTTTAGGGGTGTGTTGGATATAAATAGGTTAAACTCGAGTTTATTCCCAGATTATGATGCTCATGATCAGACTGTCCTGGAGAATCCTGTGGTACACCAAATACGAAGATACCCTTTTACTTTGGTTGCGTATCCCATGGCGATCCTATATCTTTGTGGGATTACTTTGACGTGGGAGGGTTCTCCTTACATGCCTGTCTTGATCTGGTGTTGTGAAGGTATTATTCTGCTTTTCCTTTTTCCCTTTGTTGTGTTTATTGGTTGCTTGATTGCCTGCGTAATGTTGTATGCAAAGTTGACACTTAGGGAGGCAGTTACCATGTATCCTCGGGGGATGGTGGTTGGAAGGAGACCGAGGGCTCCATCTAATGGCGATGACCCATTATTTGCTGGTGTAAGGATGCCTCATCCAAAGAGGCGGAGGACTGATGATGGTCCTTCTACCAGGGGTTTGAGTCCTCGTCCAAAGAAGCGGAGGATTGATGATGGTCCTTCTGCTATGGGTTCGAGTCTTCCCGTTATTTGCATTGATTCCCCGACAAGGGATGAAGGTGCTGCTACATTAATTCCTTCGGCTGTTGATGTTGGCCAGGGTATGTAACTCCCTTCTGTATCTTTGTTGTTCTTGTATATACAAGTTTCATATTCTTATATTTGCTTCCTTCTTTTAGCTGGAACCTCTGATCCTGGATGGAGGCTCGGGAAGGAACCAGTTGCTGAAACTGGACCCACTACAATTGGGGCCATGAGGGCTGGTGATGCCACAACTGTGGCTGCCGGAGCTGGTGTTGTCACCACTAGGGTTGCTACGACTGGTAAGTGATGGTTTCATCTAATGGCCTCTTCCCTCTCTCTCTTATTGTTATTTTTATTTTTTTTGTGTAGTAATGCTTTGAATTCCTTGTGGTATGAAGGGATTCCTATGCTTGGTGACTTGCTTGATCCACAGCTTTACCGGCGGAACTTGAATATGATGGTCCCTGGTCACTTCAGGGAAATGCTAGACACCCTGCCCGTACAGAGGCTTGTTGAATTGACTGACCAAACCTCTTTTACTGCTGGTATGATTAGCTCACCTACTGCGGCCAGGATGCGCTATCTTGAAGAAACTCTAAAGAGGAATAGGGCAGAATTGGTTTCCTTAGAGCTGCTCCGTCCGTCGTAGGTGGTTCCGCGACGGTTGAGTCCTTGCAAAGGGAACTAGCTGAATCTCAGGTGGCCTTTTCCCAAGCTACCCAGAGTCTGGATGTTGCTCGTGAGCGTATTGCCTCTCTTGTTTCTGATGGGCCTGTTGCCTTGATTATGTGACAACCGTCATCTGAGCGAACTTTTCTGAAGTACTTTTCCGGTCATTTTTAGTTTATTTCGTCTATGTACGCCGTTAGACCTTAAGACTTTATCATGGAATAAATGAATTTATGTTTGATTCAGGCTTTATGAGCATTTAGACTTTAGAAAATTGTACGTGGACTCGAGAACAGGAGGAATACTAGTTGTCTTGTGAAAATGCCAAATTAAGTAAAATACTTAAAATTAAATCAGTTTAGGATTTAATTATTAAATATGGTCGTGCTTATAGTCGTTTGAAAGCTATTTAAAAGTTACAAATAATTATGTCGACAAAGTAAACTAATGAGTCTTGGGTTTTCGTTAAATGTCGGGTCAAACGGGTTTTCTTCAAAGTCAAAGAAAGTCAAAATTGAGTCAAGGTTTCGAGAAACTATAAAAACGCTTAAATCCTCCAAAATCTCACAAATTCTCTACTTCTTTTCTTTCTCCCTTTCTTTTGGCCGTCGACTCCATTCCCAAATTCTCCAAAAATTTTGGTTATCACATTATCATCAAATCATCAAATTCTTCTCAAGATTTGTTAAGGTAATCAAAGGATTGTGATTTGGAATTACTTGTTTTATGTAAATCTCATCATATATACATATATATTACAGTTTTATATATATAAATATATATATATTTTCGATTTATATATATATATATATAAATATAGATATATTTGGAGTCATATATGTATATGTATACATATATATTGATTTTTACGAGTTTTAGTATAAACCTAGACTACATACAATTGATATATGTGTTATGAATCTTAAAAAGGGATGTTGTTCTTCTTTTTCCTCTCCTATAAGTCAATTAGGGTTCTAGGGAATAAAGTCTCTATTTTTGAAGAATTTACAAACTCTTTGGATAGTTCTCCAAATAAACTCTTCAAAATTTAGTTCTCTGGATCGTTCATGCTAGAGTTCTATGGTTAAGTTCTCTAGATAAACTCTCTGTTTTTCGAAGAACTTAATAAACTCTCTGTCTTACCGTTCGTGGCTTACAAATTCGCTAGAAACAAAGTTAGATAAGTTCTGTGCCATAAACTCTCCACCATATAAACTCTCTAAACAAATTCTATACAATAAGTTCTCTGTCTTTTAAAATAAGTTCTTCGCCTAAACTCTTTGAACAAGTTCTCCAAGGATAAGTTGTCTGGAAAATTAATTCTCTGTTTAAGTTTTTCAAATAAATTCTCTGCACAAGTTCTTCAGATAAGTTCTTCAAACAAGTTCTTCACAATAAGTTCTCTAAATAAATTCTCTAACATAAGTTCTTTGCAATTAAGTCCTCCGAAATAAGTTCTTTGAAATAAGTTCTCTGAAGTAAACTCTCTGAAAACTAAGTTCTCTATATAAACTCTTTGGAAGTTAAACTCTTCGATATATAAATATACTCCTTGATTCAGTGGTCAAATACAAAACTTTAAGTCGTTGACATTTCAAGTGTTTCAAGAACAACTAACTTATTATATATATAATACGACATTATACAAGACATAATGGCATTTCTTAAGACACTAGTATAAGACATAGACGTGTACAATTGGGTGAGTACTTACTGTTTGACTTGTGGACAATGTAGGACTTTTGGACAGATAGTGTACGTGGTTCAGGTGTACTTGACTGTTCGTGTTCTTGTTCGGTGATTCTAGTGTGCTTGTATTTGTGCTGCTATCAGGTGAGTTTCGTAGCCCCTCTTTTTACAAGTTTTGGGGTGGAAAGTATACTTATTTTCAAACAGTTTTGTCGATTTCTGTTTTATGTTCAATATTGAGCCTGTGCGTATAGAGTTACTTGTGCCATTTGACGTGCTTTGATCTTGTTTGTATGTGTGTGATTATGTGTTTGTTTGTTGTGCTTTGGACGTACTTATTGTATGAGTTGAGACTTGAGACTTGAGACTTTGGACTAAGGCAGGTACCGTAAGACCGGACTTTGAGACATTGAGGCATTTGGACTTATTATGGCGTAACTCTGCTCGTTATATATTGAACTATTACTTGTTTAGACTTAAAAGAATCGACAAAAGACTTATTTCTTTGACTAGACTTTTGACATAAAACCTACGAACTCACCAACCTTTGTGTTGACACGTATTAGTATACTTTTCAGGTGCTCAGGCTAATCAGGGATAAAGACTGCTATGCTAGGCTGGACTTCGGAGATTAGTACTCCTTATTAATTGTCAAACTTTAAGGCTACATGCCTTGGATTATTTCTTTATGGACTTGGTTGTAATAAGCTATTTTAGCACTGTTATGACTTTGAACTCATGTTTTTGGGAATATATTTATTATATTCTATTTCATTTAGCAGTGTCTATGTAATTCCATGTCGTGTTGTACTTTTCATGACACCTCATGTTTCCGCCAACGGTGGGGTGTTACAGAATGGTATCAGAGACGTGGTTGTAGTGAATTAGGTGGAAAAACCTAGACTATAACCTAAGAACCCCGTATAGCATTTATGATAGGAATCATAAATGCATTCTAGACGTGCTAACGTCACTTATATTTTGAGTTCATATCCTGTTTAGACTTATTGTCCCTGTGTTTATTTTGACTATGGGTATTATTTGGTGACTGTGTGCTTTTGGTGTTATTGTGATTATTTATGTGTATTAGAGCAAGATGAAGTGATGACACTAACTAGTATCGCATAACGATAATCATAGAAAAGCCTGATCAACTATTCTATGATTACCGTCATGCCTTGCGACAGTTATTGACATCAGTGATTGCACTTTTAGTGAGAGTGTGGTAGCTACTCTGGGCTGCTTAATGGGTGTTGGTTAGGTGGAGGGTTAGCCGTTGGTACACCCTGTATATATACCCGACCAATACCTAGAAAGCATACCAGTACCGTGATCCGACCTTGCATTAAATGTACTAGGGGTGTGGAGGGTTAGCCGCTGGTACACCCTGTATACATACACCACTAGTGCAATAGATGTAGGTGTTAGATTCGGACCACATTTTAACTGCGATTTAGGGTTATATATTATTAGTATATATATATATATATATATGTATTGCATAGACATGAATTGCGTGAATAGATTAGGTTCTAGATAGCATTCCTTAGACCATAAGACGAGAGAGCTTACTGAGAGTATCTTGTAATATTAACATCGTCGAGTGTAATTTCCCCGACTAACGATACGTGGTTATAGGATAATGGCAAGAACAAGATCTAGTGCTGGAACTAGCGGCGGTCGTGGAAGAGGCCGTGGTGAAAACGAAGACTCTGGTCAAGGTCGTGGTATTGGCCGAGGAACTAGACGGAGTGGAGGCTGTGGTATTGGTCGTGGCACTGGGCCTGAGGTAGTTCAAGGTGTTGGCCGTGGTACTGGTCATGGAAATGAACTGGTTGGAGGTCGAGGTACTGGTTGTGGCGTTGGTCGTGGTGCAGGCCGCGGTGGCGACCGAGGTAGTGGTCGTGGACGCGGTCGTGGTGGAGCTGAAAATAAAACTACTAATGAGCAAGCTGGCATGCAACCAGACCCAGCCATGATTACCCAAGTGGTTAATACTATACTTGCACAAAATGCTCAAAATGCACAAAATGCTCAAAATGCACAAAACGCAGAGAATGAAGATGCTTAGTATGATGATGCTCAGTATGAGGACATAGGGGATGATCAGGATGGTGAACATTATGAAGACATTGATCAAGACATTCGTATTGGGAATGTGCCAAGGGGACCTAGGAGTGGTGTCAGGACTTGTACTTACAAAAACTTTAAGGATTGTGGCGTGCAAGAGTATGATGGTAGAGGTGGAGCAATCAAGTTTATTCAATGGTTAGAAAAGATGGAAGCTGTGATTGGTATTAGTGAATGTACTCCTGAACAAAGGGTCAAGTATGTGGCAAACTCTTTCACTAAAGATGCTTTGTCTTGGTAGAACACTCAGTGCCGAATCATAGGCAGATTAGCGGCAGAGGCGATGTCTTGGTATAACTTCAGAGAGTTGATGATGAGAAAGTTCTGCACCGCAACTGAACTAGTGAAGCTAGAACGAGAGTTTTTGGAACATAAGATGGTTGGTGCTGATCATGCTGGATATACTCCCCGTTTTAATGAACTGTCAAGGCTCATTCCGCATTTGGTTGAACCTGAGAACAAAGGTATAGAGAAGTATCTTTGTGCGCTAATTCCTTAGGTTAGGTCGACTATGGCTGCTGTTCACCCACTTACCCTAGAGGAGGCTATATTGAGGTCTGAAGCTATGACAGAGGAGTTGGTTCAGTGTGGAACTAATACTCCTGTTGGGACAAAAAGGAAGGAAAGCAGTGCGACGAGTAATAGTAAGAAAGTTTGGCGATCTGATGGGAAGAGACAGAACAGAGGCAAGGTATTTGCAGTGACTGATGCTGGCAAAAAGGAATATGTGGGTCCTCATCCTAAGTGTACCAAGTGCAATCTTCACCATGCAACAAATCAGAATTACTTAACATGCTACAACTACAATAAGACTGGGCATTTGGCAAATTACTGTCGGGAACAAAGGACTCAGGTGACACCATTGAATAGAGTCTTAGCCTATAATAATATTATTATCGGCTAAGATAGAGCACCATTGAATGTTGTACCATTGAATCAAAGAAGACCAACCGGAGCTCGTGGAGGATGTTATGAATGTAGGGCCACTGATCACTATCGGAACACATGTCCTAAGTGGGTTGGGCAACAGGTTCAAGTGGCAGTTCATCCTAACCAGCTGCAAATTACTGGACCCAATCAGAATAGGGGCAATCAGGCTCCAGCTGCTAGGGGTCGTGCTTTTGTTCTAAATGCTGCTGAGGCTCACAAAAACCCAAACGTTGTTTCAGGTACTTTTCTTCTAAATGGTCATTATGCTACTGTTCTCTTTGATTCTGGAGCTGATTATAGTTTTGTCGCAACTAGTTTCGTTCCTTTACTGAATGCTAAGCCGAGCCCTATGTATTTAGGTATTGATGTAGAAATGGCTAATGGTGGGTTAGTCAGATTAGACCAGGTCATCCGTTCGTGCACATTAGTTCTTAATAATCATGCTTTCTTTATTGACTTAGTACCTTTTGAAATGGGAAGTTTTGACGTTATTGTTGGTATGGACTGGATGTCTTTGGTCGATGCGACGATTCTATGTAGTGCAAAAATTGTTAGAATTCCCTTACCAAATGGGGAGATACTAGAAGTTCAGGGCGAGGTGTCTGATTCATTTGAGGGTCGTGTCATGAGTTCGTCTGTTAAAGAGGTTAGCTTGATTGATGTCCCCGTCGTTCGGGACTATCAGGATGTCTTCCCCGATGATTTACCCGGCTTACCTCCGTCTCGACAACTTGATTTTCGCATTAGTCTTGTTCCTAATGCAGCTCCTGTAGCAAAATCCCCCTATAGATTAGCAACAACTGAATTACAAGAATTGGCCACGCAATTAAAAGAACTTCAAGACAAAGGATTTATTAGACCTAGCCAGTCACCGTGGGGGGCACCTGTCTTATTCGTCAAAAAGAAGGATGGTTCGTTTCGCATGTGTATTGACTACTGTTAACTGAACAAGTTAACTGGTAAAGAACCGTTACCCCCTCCCTAGGATTGATGATCTGTTCGATCAACTTCAAGGAGCAAAGTGTTTCTCAAAAGTTGACTTACGTTCAGGGTATCATCAACTGCGTGTACACGAGGACGATATACCAATGACTGGTTTTAGAACAAGATATGGACATTTTGAGTTCATAGTGATGCCTTTTGGATTGACTAACGCTCCGGCAGTATTGATGGATTTGACGAATAGAGTGTGTCGACCGTATTCGGATAAGTTTGTAAATGTGTTCATCGACGACATCCTGATTTACTCAAAGACAAAGGAAGAACATGTTGAACATCTGAGAAAAGTACTAGAATTATTGAGGAAGGAAAAACTGTATGGAAAATTTTCTAAATGTGAGTTTTGGCTTGATGAGGTACACTTTTTGGGACATGTCGTGAGTAAAGATGGAATACACGTGGATCCTAGCAAGATTGATTCAGTCAAGAACTGGAGAACACCAGAGACACTGACTGAAGTCAGACAATTCCTTGGTATGGCTGGCTACTACAGAAGATTCATTGAGAATTTCTCTAGGATTGCGTCGCCGCTTACGCAATTAACTCAGAAGGATAGACCGTATGTCTGGGGTGAAAAACAAGAAGAAGCGTTTCAAATCTTGAAAGATAAGCTATGTAATGCACCGATTTTGAGTCTGCCTGAAGGATCTGATGACTTTGTAGTATACTGCGATGCATCGGGTCAAGGATTAGGTTGTGTGCTCATGCAAAGAGGCAAGGTGATTGCATATGCCTCACGACAATTGAAGGTCCATGAGAAGAATTACACAACCCATGACTTGGAATTAGGGGCAGTGGTTTTTGCATTAAAGTGTTGGAGGCATTATTTGTATGGAACCAAGTGTGTAATCTACACGGATCACAAGAGTTTACAACATATTTTCAATCAACAAGATTTAAATATGAGACAACGAAGATGGCTTGAGTTACTCAGTGATTATGACTGTGACATTCGTTATCACCCGGGGAAAGCCAATGTAGTGGCCGATGCCTTAAGTCGTAAGGAAAGGGTTAAGCCTAGACGAGTACGTGTTATGAGTATTATAGTGCAAAAGAGTGTTAGAGATCAAATCATAGAAGCACAATCGGTGGTTGTTGGCAACAAAGATCTTCTTAAGAAGGAACTACGAGGAATGGAACAACATTTGGATAGAAGAGACGATGATGGCTTGTATTTCATGGACAGACTATGGGTTCGTTCCACTGGCAATTTACGAACATTGATATTGAACGAAGCTCATAATACAAGGTATTCGGTACATCCGGGCACCGACAAGATGTACTATGATTTGCGTGAGTTATATTGGTGGCCTGGCATGAAGAAAGATGTTGCTGAATTTTTAAGCCGATGCTTGACATGTCTACAGGTGAAAGCGGAGCATCAAAAGCCTAGGACGAAGGAAATTCCTGAATGGAAGTGGGAGAACATAACTATGGATTTCATTACCAAACTACCTAGGACGAAGGAGGGTCATGATATGATATGGGTAATCGTCGATAGATTGACAAAGTCTGCTCATTTCTTAGCCATTCGTGAAAAAGATCCCACAGAGAAATTGGTGAGGAAGTATGTAAAGGAAGTCGTATCGAAACATGGCATACCAGTTTCGATTATTTCAGACAGAGATACTCACTTTAATTCTCAGTTTTGGTGAGGGTTTCAGAAGGCCTTTGGGACTAGGATAGACATGAGTACGGCGTACCATCCAGAAACTGACGGTCAGAGTGAACGTACTGTTCAGACTTTAGAAGACATGTTGAGAGCCTGTGTCTTAGATTTTGGTGGTAACTGGGATGACCATCTACATTTGATAGAATTCTCTTACAACAATAGTTATCACGCGAGTATTAATATGGCTCCTTTCAAGGCATTGTATGGACGGAAGTGTAGATCACCTTTCGTATGGTCTGACTTTGGCGATAGTTAATTGGTTGGGCCTTAGCTCATTGAAGAGACTGCCAAGAAAATAGTCCAAATTAAAGAGCGACTCAGACTAGCACATGAACGTCGAAAGAAGTATGCCGACGTCAGACGTAGACCCTTGGAATTCAGTGTCGGAGACCGTGTACTTCTTAAGGTTTCCCCTTGGAAAGGAGTGGTTAGATTTGTCAAGAGTGGAAAACTTGGACCTAGATTTATTTGACCTTTTGAGATACTAGAAAGAGTTGGCGAGGTAGCTTATCGATTGAGACTTTCAGAAGAGCTTAAGGGAGTTCACGATGTATTTCACGTGTCGCATCTTCAAAAATGTCTAGCAGAAGAAGATCGTCATGTACCTATGGACGAAATCCGGATTGACGATAAGTTGAATTTCGTTGAAGAACCTTTGGAGATTGTGGATCGCAAGGTGCGGAAACTAAAGAAAACCATGTATACACTTGTCAAGGTTCGTTGGAATTCAAAGCGAGGACCTGAATATACTTGGAAACGGGAAGATCATTTCAAGGCAAAATACCCCCAAATGTTTAATGGGACTAGTGCGAGTTGGATTTCGGGACAAAATTCTTTTAACGGGGTAATGCTGTGACAACCGTCATCTGAGCGAACTTTTCTGAAGTACTTTTCCAGTCATTTTTAGTTTATTTCGTCTATATACGCCTTTAGACCTTAAGACTTTATCATGGAATAATTGAATTTATGTTTGATTCGGGCTTTATGAGCATTTAGACTTTAGAAAATTGTACGTGGACTCGAGAACAGGAGGAATACTAGTTGTCTTGTGGAAATGCCAAAATAAGTAAAATACTTAAAATTAAATCAGTTTAGGATTTAATTATTAAATATGGTCGTGCTTATAGTCATTTGAAAGCTATTAAAAAGTTACAAATAATTATGTCGACAAAGTAAACTAATGAGTCTTGGGTTTTCGTTAAATGTCGGTCAAACGAGTTTTCTTCAAAGTCAAAGAAAGTCAAAATTGAGTCAAGGTTTGGAGGAACTATAAAAACCCTTAAATCCTCCAAAATCTCACAAATTCTCTACTTCTTTTCTTTCTCCCTTTCTTTTGGCCGTCGACTCCATTCCCAAATTCTCCAAAAATTTTGATTATCACATTATCATCAAATTCTTCTCAAGATTTGTTAAGGTAATCAAAGGATTTTGATTTGGAATTACTTGTTTTATGTATATCTCATCATATATACATATATATTACGGTTTTATATATATAAATATATACATATTTTCGGTTTATATATATATAAATATAGATATATTTGGAGTCATATATGTAATATATGTATACATATGTATTGATTTTTACGAGTTTTAGTATAAACCTAGACTACATACAATTGATATATGTGTTATGAATCTTAAAAAGGGATGTTGTTCTTCTTTTTCCTCTCCTATAAGTGAATTAGGGTTCTAGGGAATAAAGTCTCTGTTTTTGAAGAATTTACAAACTCTTTGGATAGTTCTCCAAATAAACTCTTCAAAATTTAGTTCTCTGGATCGTTCATGCTAGAGTTCTATTGTTAAGTTCTCTAGATAAACTCTCTGTTTTTCGAAGAACTTAATAAACTCTCTGTCATACCGTTCGTGGCTTACAAATTAGCTGGAAACAATGTTAGATAAGTTTTGTGCCATAAACTCTCCACCATATAAACTCTCTAAACAAATTCTATACAATAAGTTCTCTGTCTTTTAAAATAAGTTCTTCGCCTAAACTCTTTGAACAAGTTCTCCAAGGATAAGTTGTCTAGAAAATTAATTCTCTGTTTAAGCTCTTCAAATAAATTCTCTGCACAAGTTCTTCAGATAAGTTCTTCAAACAAGTTCTTCACAATAAGTTCTCTAAATAAATTCTCTAACATTAGTTCTTTGCAATTAAGTCCTCCGAAATAAGTTCTTTGAAATAAGTTCTCTGAAGTAAACTCTCTGAAAACTAAGTTCTCTATATAAACTCTTTGGAAGTTAAACTCTTCGATATATAAATATACTCCTTGATTCAGAGGTCAAAGTCAAAACTATAAGTCGTCGACATTTCAAGTGTTTCAAGAACAACTAGTTATTATATATATAATACGACATTATACAAGACAATGGCATTTCTTAAGACACTAGGATAGGACATAGACGTGTACAATTGAGTGAGTACTTACTGGTTGACTTGTGGACAGTGTAGGACTTTTGGACAGATAGTGTACGTGTTTCAGGTGTACTTGACTGTTCGTGTTCTTGTTCGGTGATTCTACTGTGCTTGTATTTGTGCTGCTATTAGGTGAGTTTCGTAGCCCCTCTTTTTACAAGTTTTGGGGTGGAAAGTATACTTATTTTCAAACAGTTTTGTCGATTTATGTTTTATGTTCAATATTGAGCCTGTGCGTATAGAGTTACTTGTGCCATTTGACGTGCTTTGATCTTGTTTGCATGTGTGTGATTATGCGTTTGTTTGTTGTGCTTTGGACGTACTTATTGTATGATTTGAGACTTGAGACTTTGAACTAAGGCAGGTACCGTAAGGCTGGACTTATTATGGCGTAACTCTGCTCATTATATATTGAACTATTACTGGTTTAGACTTAAAATAATCGACAAAAGACTTATTTCTTTGACTAGGCTTTTGACTAAAACCTACGAACTCATCAACCTTTGTGTTGACACGTTTTAGTATACTTTTCAGGTACTCAGGTTAATAAAGGATAAAGATTGCTATGCTAGACTGGACTTCGGAGATTAGTGCTCCTTATTTATTTTCAGACTTTAAGGCTACATGCCTTGGATTATTTTCTTTATATACTTGGTTGTAATAAGCTATTTTAGCACTGTTATGACTTTGAACTCATGTTTTTGGGAATATATTTATTATATTCTATTTCATTTAGCAGTGTCTACGTAATTCCATATCGTGCTGTACTTTTCATGACACCTCATGTTTCCGCCAACGGTGGGATGTTATAGATTAACAGGTTAGAGTCGGAGCTTGAGGATGGCAGGACTGCTAATCGGCAACTGATTTCTGGTGTTATCCCCCATGTGTTCCGTATGCTGATGACGAGCCCTGAGTTTGACCAGAGCCTTGATGAATTGGTCGAGGCTAACCGACAAAATGCACGAGCCGTGTTTGCTTTGCGTCTAGAGCGTGATGGGGTAATCACTCTGGTAGGGAATAGAGATAGGTTTCTTGGCAAAAGCTCAAGAATTGATGATGCTAAGGAGGCCCTAAGGAATATTACTTTTCCTTATATTCAGCAGATAGCCTCTAATCCCGATGCTTCCATTTCTGATTTGTATAGTATTAGGCCTGAAGGGATGTAAACTTGTTGTAATCCGCTGTACGTATATTATAACTGGCCTTCCATTTCTGATTTGTGAGCACTAGTTTTTGTTTGACCCGTTTCAGTTAAACTAAAGTTATAAACGTACATGTATGACAATCACATGACTTTTGACCAAGAACCCTAATATTTGCTATTAATACAAAAGTGGAAAGCTTTAAAACATTACTTGACCACTTATAATCGAGATGGATGCAATTAAACTCGATCCCCGTTTCAGTTAAAACATCTCTTTTTTTTTGGGTACAAGGTCACCCTGCTTAAACTTTTATATCAACAACAATGAACAATACAACGCAAGTAATATGGCAGATTACCATATTAGTTCCTTATATGACATGCCATATAAGGTTAAACAACCTAAAAAGCAATACACGTAAATATAAACTAGAACGACTACATCAGCATGAAAATAACATGAGAATAACAGCTAATGTAGGCTTCTCACTTCAGTATCATCTGACAAACGATGGATCATCACCATCCATAAGAAGACTTTTCGGTAACTTCCAGTTTTCAAGTAATTGTAACACTTTGCTACTTGCCTTGAACTTGATCGAGGCTAATCTCATTCTGACCGTGTTTACAATGTGTTCCTTTAGTCTTTTGGGAGGTCTCATGTTATTGGTAAACATACGATTATTCCTCTCTTGCCAAAGAAAATAAACAGTTGTAGCAAGAACCAATCTACCGATTACACTTTTTGTAGATTTACCTTTAGAAATCGGGATCAAATAATCTGTAGTATCTTCAATATTCAGCACATGCCCAAGACCAGCCATATCCTTGACAAGTGACCAAACAGTCGCCGAGTATGTACACCTGAAGAAAATATGCGCATGTGAATCCTGACCTGTTTTACATAAAGAACAACAAACAAGATTAAGGTTAGTTGCCCCGCCAACATCCCAAGGCTTCAACCCATCATGCGTCTTCAGTTTGTTCTTTAGCACCATCCAAAGAAGGAAAGCATGTTTCGGGATACTCATTGAGAACCAAACTACATCCTTCGACCATTTCCCCACAACAATTTTATATACAATCTCCTTGTGTGTCGAGTCAACGCAAAGGTCCACCAAACAATCTCCTTCGCCCAATCATCCATGTGAATCATTCTGGGGTCAAACCTTCTTCTCAGCACCCTCATCAAATCTTTGGAGCAGTCACAGAGGTTTGGCTTCGAAACCCCCTGCCTGTAAACTTCCCTTAAAAAATCACGGTCAAGCTTCATGACCCTCTTCACTTTCTCTATTAAAAGCATGATTCTGTCGTTTCTCTTGAACACGAATCGATTCTGGGCGCAGTCGTGGTCCCATTTATCTAGACGATTCATGATTCTTGATGAGTTTGTATGTGGAATTTGTTGAACAAACACTAAGAAGATTAACTGGGATCGAATGAAAAACAACATAATCGGAACTTTCTTATATAATAATGGGAGTGTAAGTGTGTAATGGAGAACCGTTGCCATCCCAAGACAAAAAAACGCTTCATCTTTAGGGGTTTCACACGGCAAATAGGTTGAACCGTTTCATATTTAGGGTTTTATAATACATGAATATGTTTTTAATCCAGATTTTTAGTCACTCCGTTTTGCATATAACGCTCCGTTTTCTATACAAAACGGATAACACATATACACATTTGATGTAAAATGGCAAGTTTTAGAATTTAAACAGAAACGTAAAGTTTTTTGTAAAACGGTGTCCAAAACGGAGGAATGACACGTGTCATTCCTCTGACATTTGGATTCGGTGACGTGTAATTCCTTCTGCAAATTGGCTATTTGCACACCGGGCATACGAGTCGTTTTCTATAAAACATGCAATAAAACGCCCTGTTTTATCGGTGTTTATTTGAACAGTGTCATGTGTATCTATAATATCACCCATGATAAAAAATCATAATAATCATTATCCAAATATATTATTATATTAGTATTTATATTAATTTGTAAAAAAAGTCTCATTAATTTACACTTTTTTGTTTTCCAACAATAATTTACACTTTTTACCCCTAAATACTTAATTTATATATATTTTTACCCATCAACTTGAGATGATTTTTTAAAAAGTTTTAAAAAGTATTTATATTTAGTTTTTTAAAGTTACAAATGTTATTCAAATCAAAAGTCCTAATTGTTATCAAAATTTATGAAAATAATCCTAATTGTTATTTAACTATCATAGAACAAGTGATTGAAATAAACCTGTAGCATCATGATCAAATACATATACTTGAATGTCAAGTACAAGATCACAATTATTTTTATATTTTAATTCTTAATTATTTTTCATAATAATATCACATTATTAGTAAAACTGGTTTTAAAAATTCCATAATATATTAATTATTGTAGTAGGTGCCTTGTGGTATCACTACGACAAATAAATTCATCAATATGTCTCAACTAATAATGACAGTGACGAACATGTGGTTATTGTACTACAACTTGCAAAGTATAACACTTACAAGCATATATATTTAAAATTATAAGCTTTTATAATTTAAATGTATGAAAATCTAATACTGGTTATATTTTAAATCTCGTGTACAGTGTTGGACACGGCAAAATCTAGTTTAATACTATAGCTTTACATAATTCTATAATTCTATCAGTTTTAATTTAATTAAATAATAATTCAATAATTGATATCGATTTGCATTTATTTATATATTAAACTCTATCTATTAATTTGATCATAGAATTTTAAATATTTCTTCTCAATCAATATATTTTATTTAAAAATTCATTTTTTTTCTCACAAATTGATGCATTGTTTGGAATAAGAAATAAATGGTACAATAAAAAATAAAAATAACGTTGCACAGCAGATTCTTTGAATATCTAATTTAACATTATTATTATAAGATTATGAAATAAAACTTGCACTACACGTGTTTTTCATCATTATCTTTTAAAACTATGAGGGAATCCTATGTGGTTGCTTACATGGAAGCTTATCTATGCTGATTTGAATATGACGTGTCATATGAATTAATACAGTGACGCCACGTATGATAATGCTGATGTTGCAAGAGAATGTTACCCGAGCACTTTAAGATAGCTTTATATACATACATATATATATATACTAGTCTTTAGGCCCGTCCATTGGATGAGTAGTCTCAAGATATATAAATCTTATAATAATTGTGAAACAAAAAATGTATGATCAATGTCACAACTTAATAAATACGAAAGATAAAGAAGAAACATATGAAATTAACTCCATGTAAATATTGATTCCAGTTTACCCATTTGTTCTTCAACTTTAGTTAAATAAAAATGAGAAACAAAAAGTGTATAGTATATAATTTGAAAAATACATACCAATTCATCAACAAAGACTATTTCGAACGTTTTGATTTTTTTCGGGTTGTTCCACTCCGGAACAGTTCATATATGCACACCACGGAGTCGTAGATGATGGTTAACATATGTTGGCTTAAAATTATCAAGATGAACTAATGTGGTCTTATTTTTTGTTGTTGAAGAATAAGCTATAATGAACCTAAAATTGACAACAAACTAAATTAAAAGAGATAATATAACAATAACATAAGATTTCAATGTTAAATGATAATAATAATAATTAAACATGAACAAAGTATATAAATAAAAAACCGTTATGTGAGGGTTTTTTCTAGGTGCAATAGCATAAGAATTCAATGTTAAATACTTATAATGATGATTAAATATGAACAAAGTATATAAATAAAAACCTTTATGTGAGAGTTTTTTTCAAGGTGGTATATATATAGATTATAATAATAATTATAATAAAGATTTTTTAATAAAATTTTTTTATTAAAGGTCGGTCATTTCTTATTAAATAAATATTAAAAAAATAGAGGATTAATAAGGAGGGAGTATTATGTTAAATGTCACACCCCGACTAAGGCGGAAAACCAGGGATGCGACGCATAGTACACGCGTCATGGATGTTACGTAGAGTAACTACATGAATACTTAAATAACACACATTTCATAAAATCAAACATAAATATCCAACATAGAGTCAAGATTCAAATAATACATAGATAAACTCTCACGCAGGGGAATAACGCATAGGCATAATGCCGTAGCCTAAACATATAGCAACATAGATGTTTGTGATGATGTTTAGAAGGTAGATGATGTTTAGAAGGTAGAAACACTATTGTTGGAGCTAAATCTAAACAATATAAAGTTTGATTTTTATAAAACTTATTGTTTTTGGAGTAGTAAAGTGAGGTAGCAAAAATGGGGTAGTAAGAGAAAATGGGATAGTAAAAGTGTGTATGTGTCTTTTTAGTAGATGGCTAAGCTAATGGAAAATGAAAGTGTGAAGAAAATAAAACTATTTATATGTAGGGTAAGGTGGGAAGGTTTCATGTGTGTCACCAATATAAGATGCCATCTATGAAATACGAGGGAAGACCGAAATACGATGCTAAAAAAGAAAATACGATGTCAACAACTAAATACGCTTTTTAACATATCTTATTGATTGATTAGTGTTTATAAAACAAGAAGGATATCATCAACCGGTTACCGTTCAAAAAAAATAAAAAAATCATCAACCGGTAACATGTAGGTAACAGAAATTACAAAAGATTGTAGTTTGGATTCTTGGAAAGGACAGGGATGGGGAATTAAGTGAGTGGTGGTTGGTATTAGTGGTGGGGTCGTCACTTTGAAGTAGAAAGAATGGAGTCAATGGTTTCATCCATTACGTCTCCATATTATTTGGTCATGATTCGTAACTTAATGGAAGGCAAAAATTTCTCTGCATCTTCTTTCTTTGCTGTCATTATTTAGCGGGCATTTTGGACCATTTCACCTTATCATTGGTGTTCGAATGTTCATACCATCCTCCCCTTTCCTACAATAGATAGAGAAGGTAATCGGTTCAATTGATACATACATAAAAATAAGGGATAACATATGTGCTTCAAAAACATATATCATACATTTTTCCTCTCTCATAAATCATTTGAAAATTATTAAACATTAAACCATGTAATTGAAATCAATGTTTAAATTTTTAAAAGACTGTGAGTAAAAAGCATGTATAATACATGCTACTAGAAGCATATTCATTTTTCCCATAGAAATAAAATAAAATTGTGGCCTCATGTTGAACGGTATGAAAAATGAAAATGATCTTACAAAAATATCCTAATTTGTCTTATTTAATTTACTTCTGATTATTGGAATTAAAGTTGGAATTAGATAAGCATGAAAGATAGAAGGTACATAGTACCCAACCGATCCTCAAACATTGGTGGTTGTCGTTTATATAAGCTGTCATCTTTACGATTGGTGATGAAAAGGTTTGTTGCTAGTTATTGGGGACCAATAATACAAAGGTCACTATCACATAATTCTCTTTATGCAAAAGTCACAAAATCATTGCACGTAGCAAAAATTAGACGACATTTAACATAGATGTCCATCCATAATATTCTTATTTACACAATATTCAACTCCACATGAGTAATTAGCCCAAGTTATGCTATAAAAGATAAAACATTTTTATCTAGTATAAACAATATGCATGGTTAAATCTCTTATACCCTGTTCCATTGTGCATTTTTAAGCACAACCCATTACCAGAACAATATGCATGGTTACTCTTTTAATAATTACTATTTTTTCTAAATTGATTTATATTAAAGTTTTGGAAAAATCGATGTTTTTGGTGCAATGTGATCGACTCATAATTATCTATAAAGATTGCGTCTTATGTTTAATTATACTTTGACTTAGATATTGACTTAAATTGACAAATACAATTTTGCTAAAATAAACAATTAAATAAACGCTAGTAACAAACTCTTTCTGAAAAACCCTTTTTGGTCTCCCTGGCCTGGCGATCTAAAACCCTTTTCGTCCGTCCCCTTTACACTCGAATTCTGGATTTTGATCATCTTGTTGATGGATTTCATATGAGTTTGGTTAATCTGTGTTTGATTGTATTAGGGTTTGATTCGTTTTTTATGATGTGTTACAATTAGGTTTTTTTTTCCGGTTGTGGTTCGTTCTTAAAATAGTTTACATAACTTGCTTCTCTTGTTTTCGTGATTTGCATGACATTGTTGTATTAATGGAGTGTAGTCAAACCAAGGGTAATCCCCTTGGTATTGCTTCGAGAATTAGATATATTGATGGGAAGAAATTGCCTATTAGAGGTATACTCAATAATCCTAATCCTAACCCTAAAAGGGGTACGGATGGTAGCGATGGTAAGCAGAACACTAAGAAGAGTGATCATGGGGGTGTTGAGAGGAAGGATTTACAACCTGAAAATTTAGGTGACGGGGCTGATCCCATTCATAGAACTCATACGAGTTCCCAACCAGAGTATGTTCAAGCTGCTGATAATGCCAACGATCAGTATCAGATTCACTAATCCCTAATCCTAATTCTGGGAAGGGGGATAGTGATACTAGTTCAACTTTATTTGATCAGGCCTTTTTGATTAATGAGGAGCTTTCTGTTGGAATATGATCACGTTAAATAAACGCATGTCCCAAAATGTTTAAGCCTATGGGGTCACACGCGATTACACTTAGATATCCGGTAATATGTATATATATTGTATCCACATATTTATAATCACCAAAATGGAGGAAATGACATTGGACATTATTAACTAGATATGTTATTTGAAATCATTTATTAATTAATAAGTATGAATTATTAATGATTAAATATTAATTAACTAGATTATTATCCCGTGTAATAGGCGGGTGATCATATATATGTATATAGGGACCTTTTCAAGAAACTTTTAGTATAAATAGCACGATAACCGCGCGATGCGGTAGTAGTGTCCGCGAGGAAAATATTTGATCTCGGTTATATTTGCTCTTGACGCCAACAATTTCTCTAAGGCTAAGGGTCTTGTTATGCCGCAACGGGTGGTGATGGCGGCAAGTATTGGTAGTGATACTTTTCTTATTCGTTTAATTAAATTTTTTATTTTACAATTACCTTATTATTTAATTACTTTATTATATATTTTATAGTTTTTAATTATTAAATATTATTAAAAAGTTTTAAATTATCCGAACATCATCAAATATATATTGTGTAAGTATTGTGTTATCATTTCTTACACAAGAAACTTCATATTATGAAATTATCTATCTAAAAAAAAATCTATTTGTATTAATTATATATATATATATTTTAATTACACATGTTAGCAATATTTAGAGACATTAATAATTTGATAATCAAGGAAAAAATTCGTTAAAAATCTATACTTCTTTAACATTGACTTAATGAATTTAAAAATTCGTTCATTTATTTGTAAACTACATTATTGAACATTTAATAATCTTAATGTAAAAACTCAACTCAAGAAAGTGCGACGTAAGATTTAATAATCGTATTTAAAATCAATAGCATGCAAATATTCATAAGTTTACAGGCATCTAAAGGTCATTAAATTATATTTTAATCCATTTCAACATATATATAATAAATAATTTAAGTTAATCACTCGTTAACCAATGTATTTTTACAATTATAATGATTGCATCATAAACTCTTTTTTTTTTATTGAAATGGTTACCTAATAAATTTTTAAAATTTATGCACAGGTGCAACATAAACTTTTTTACGGCACTGGTTTCAAACTTTCACAATTTGTTTAAAAATGATTATGAATTTTTAAAATGTGTCACATATGGTCATTAGAAAATCATCAAAATTTGAATTGTCTAATGACCATATCTGTACAAATATTGAGAGTTTAATACACCCATATTTGAACAATTTTGAATGTTATATGAAAACCAATTCAATAAAAAGTTTGATGGTGCAATCGTGTACAAATAAAAAATTACATTGGTGCATATAATGTCCTGATAAACTTATAATGGGAATACATAAGAAGACAATTCATGATGGATTACATATTTAATAAGAGGCTTCCAGTCTTCATCCATGTCTTTTCGACCTTTAAATATTACTTTTTTTGTAGTGGTATATTTACATGGAAATTTTTGCTACTCGTTTAAATTGTGTTTAACTCGTACACAAATGCGTTATTCAGGTGGCCAAATCTTTATCTGCTTAACCCATATACTAAACCAATATCTGGGTACGCATTAACCCAAAAAACCCATAAATTCCCAAATGAGGTGACCCGTATGACGAAAATTCATTTGGTTCAGGTCGTTTATTTAGTTATAGGTATTTTGACACCCCTAATATATATATTGATTACTCATCTAAAGTGTGAGAGTCAATAATGTTTTAGACCAAATAATATGTTAAAAATAACATCATCAATGTAATCTAACGACACCCTCAAAGAACTATCTTTCTTTTAATATATTAAAATACAGTTGTTCAAATAATTTATCGACCAATCATAGCTCTCGATTTCTTCAAGTTGATTTTTAATTTCAGCTTTGACTTTAATTTACATTTTTTTTTTCATCACCAATTTTAATATGTAACCAATATTAGTATAATAAATCAAAAATAATAGCTAGCGTATATCCAATAAAATAATAATTAATATATAACATAATAGTACATTCTATGTTATATATACAAATTAATTAATTAATAAAATTGTCAATGGGTTGGTGACCCATTGGTAAGGTCTTTAGCTGTGACAACCGTCACCTGACTGTACTTTCCGAAATACTTTTCTAGTCATTTTTAGTTTGTTCGTTATGTACGTCGTTAGACTTTAAAATTTTATCATGGAATAAATGGATTTCTGTTTATTTCGGACTTTGTGAGCATTTAGATTTTAGAAAAATTGTACGTGGACTCGAGAACAGGAAGAAAACTAGTTGTCTTATGGAAATGCCAAATTAAGTAAAATACTTAAAATTAAATCAATTAAAGATTTAATAGCTAAATATAGACATATTTATAGTCGTTAGAAAGCTATTGAAAAGTTACATTTAAATATGACGACAAAATAAATTTACGGGTCATGAGTCTTGTAAAATGGTCGACTCAAATGAGTTTTAGTAGGGTCAAAGATGGTCAAACTCGGTCAAAGGGGGAAACATGAACCAACAAAACCCTAGGAACCTAACCCTAACCCCTTCATTTCTCCCCCTCCCCTTCTCACTTACACACTCTCTTCTCTCTCTCTATTTCCCAGCCACCCCCCCTTCCCCTCTTTCTCTCAAATCCGGCCGCAACAACCACCACAAGACCACCACCGAACCACCATCAATCATCAATCTCGATCTCTTTCTCTATTTTCTTTCATCTTTGGGTACGTTTTGTTTAGATACTTGAATCTAAACGGTTTCTTTCTTCTTCAAATCTTGGATTTCCTTCATTTATATATATAAATCGGCTATGTTTATATATAGATCCGAAAACATTAATTTTGTATATATAAATCGTTTTGGAGTTCATATATAAATACAAATAAACATATATAAATCGACTATTCTTCTTTCTTCTCCTTTTTTTTTTTATATATATCATATATATATTTTCGGTTATATATATATGTGTGTGTGTATATGTATGTCCGAAATCTATGAAATTCGAAGATCTTGGATCCGAAATCCTTAGATCCGAACCTTTACACCGAAATCTTTGTATATCCGAGTTGTTAAGCTCGAAATTTATTTTGTTCAAAGATCTTGAATCTGAAATTGTTAGATCCGAAATCTTTATTAACATAAAATAAGTTTTCGGTTGCATATATATCCGAAATCCGAAATCTTGTTTAATCCGAGAATAAAAGCAAATTTGTTTAGTTTTTGGTTAGATCTATCATAGATCCGGGTTATGAAAGTGGTTAGATTGTATTTTTGTGTTTGAATCTAGACTTGTTCTTGATTATTTGTTCGGTCAATGCCGGTCAAACCGGCCAGAAAAGGGTTTTGGTTCAAAAATTGGATTTGATTTGTATTTTGGTGTTAGTTCAAATTTTTGGTTTGGTCAAACTTGGTCAACGACGGCTTATTGATAAGGATTAGAATTTTGGATATTATTTTTATATTTTTGTCAAAAATTAAAGTTTTAAATAAATAAAAATTTTATTTCAATTAATTGATCTATAATAAAAAGTTAATCTCAAAATTTTATAGTTAAATTCCAATCATCAAAATTACGAAATTAGTATGGATATATATATAAAAGAATTAAAATTTATATGGACATATGACTTTACATATATATATATATATATAAAGACTTATAAGGACTAAATAAATTATACGACTTTCCGGACTTAACATAGTTTATTATGACGTTATATATGAAGACTTGACGAGATATAAACATTAAAACATGACCTTATTAGACGAACAATTTCATTTGGACAATTAATAAGGACAAGAGACTATGTTATATACATATACATATATATATAATATACATATTATGACATTTGACGAGACATAATGGTATTTCTTAAGACACTAGTGTAGGACATGGACTTGTACAATTAAGTAAGTTCTTACTCGGTGACTTGTGGACAATGTAGGACATTTGGAAAGATAGTGAGTTTGTTTCAGTGTTTCTGACAGTTCGTGTTCCTGTTCGTTGATATAGGATATTTATACTTGTGCTGCTTTCAGGTGAGTTTCGTAGCCCCTCTTTTTACAAGTTTTGGGGTGGAAAGTATACTTATTTTCAAACAGTTCTGTCGATTTCTGTTTTATGTTCAATATTGAGCCTGTGCGTATAGAGTTACTTGTGCCATTTGAGGTGCTTTGGTCTTGTTGTATGTGTGATACTATGTGTTTGTTTGTTGTGCTTTAGACGTACTTATTGTATGAGTTGGGACTTGAGACTTGAGACTTTGGACTAAGGCAGGTACCGTAAGGCCGGACTTTGAGACATTGAGACTTTTGGACTTATTATGGCGTAACTCTGCTCATTATATATTGAACTATTACTGGTTTAGACTTAAAATAATCGACAAAAGACTTATTTCTTTGACTAGGCTTTTGACTAAAACCTACGAACTCATCAACCTTTGTGTTGACACGTTTTAGTATACTTTTCAGGTACTCAGGTTAATAAAGGATAAAGATTGCTATGCTAGACTGGACTTCGGAGATTAGTGCTCCTTATTTATTTTCAGACTTTAAGGCTACATGCCTTGGATTATTTTCTTTATATACTTGGTTGTAATAAGCTATTTTAGCACTGTTATGACTTTGAACTCATGTTTTTGGGAATATATTTATTATATTCTATTTCGTTTAGCAGTATCTATGTAATTCCATGTCGTGCTGTACTTTTCATGACACCTCATGTTTCCGCCAACGGTGGGGTGTTACAAAATGGTATCAAAGCCGTGGTTGTAGAGAATTAGGTGGAAAAGCCTAGACTATAAACTAAGAACCCCGTATAGCATTTACGATAGGAATCATAGATGCATTCTAGACGTGCTAACGTTGCTTATATTGTGAGTTCACATTCTGTTTAGACTTATTATCCCTGTGTTTATTTTGACTATGGCTATTATTTGGCGACTGTGTGCTTTTGGTGTTATTTTGATTACTTATGTGTATTAGAGCAAGATGAAGTGATGACGCTAACTAGTATCGCATAGCGATAATCATAGAAAAGCCTGGTCAACTGTTCTATGATTACCGCCATGCCTTGCGACAGTTATTGACATCAGTGATTGCACTTGTAGTGAAAGTGTGGTAGCTACTCTGGGATGCTTAATGGGTGTTGGTTAGGTGGAGGGTTAGCCGCTGGTACACCCTATATACATACCCTACCAATACCCAGAGAGCACACCAGTACCGTGATCCGACCTTGCATTAGATGTACTAGGGGTGTGCAAGAGTATGATGGTAGAGGTGGAGCAGTCAAGTTTATTCAATGGTTAGAGAAGATGGAAGCTGTGATTGGTATTAGTGAATGTACTCCTGAACAAAGGGTCAAGTATGTGGCGAACTCTTTCACTAAAGATGCTTTGTCTTGGTAGAACACTCAGTGCCAAATCAGAGGCAGATTAGCGGCAGAGGCGATGTCTTGGTATAACTTCAGAGAGTTGATAATGAAAAAGTTCTGCACCGCAACTGAACTGGTGAAGCTAGAACGAGAGTTTTTGGAACATAAGATGGTCGGTGCTGATCATGCTGGATACACTACCCGTTTTAATGAACTCTCAAGGCTCATTCCACATATGGTTGAACCTGAGAACAAAGGTATAGAGAAGTATCTTCGTGGGTTAATTCCTCAAGTTAGGTCGACTATGGTTGTTGTTCACCCACTTACCCTAAAGAAGGCTATATTGAGGTCTGAGGCTATGACAGAGGAGTTGGTTCAGTGTGGAACTATTACTGCTGTTGGGACAAAAAGGAAGGAAATCAGTGGGACGAGTAATAATAAGAAAGTTTGGCGATCTGATGGGAAGAGACAAAACAGAGGCAGGGTATTTGCAGTGACTGATATTGGCAAAAAGGATTATGTGGGTCCTCATCCTAAGTTTACCAAGTGCAATCTTCACCATGCAGCAAATCAGAACTGTTTAACATGCTACAACTGCAATAAGACTGGACATCTGGTGAATTACTGTCGGGAACCAAGGACCCAGATGGCACCATTGAATAGAGCACCATTGAATGTTGTGCCATTGAATCAAAGGAGACCAACCGGAGTTCGTGGAGGATGTTATGAATGTGGGGCCACTAATCATTATCGGAACACATGTCCTTAGTGGGTTGGGCAACAGGTTCAAGTGGCAGTTCATCCTAACCAGCTACAGATTACTGGACCCAATCAGAATAGGGGCAATCAGGCTCCAGCTGCTAGAGGTCGTGCTTTTGTTCTAAATGCTGCTAAGGCTCACAAAAACCCAAACGTTGTTACAGGTACTTTTCTTCTAAATGGTCATTATGCTACTGTTCTCTTTGATTCTGGAGCTGATTATAGTTTTGTCGCGACTAGTTTCGTTCCTTTATTGAGTGCTAAACTGAGCCCTATGTATTTATGTTTTGACGTAGAAATGGCTAATGGTGGGTTAGTCAGATTAGACCAGGTCATCCGTTCGTGCACATTAGTTCTTAATAATTATGCTTTCTTTATTGACTTAGTACCTTTTGAAATGGGAAGCTTTGACGTTATTGTTGGTATGGACTGGATGTCCTTGGTCGATGCGACGATTCTTTGTAGTGCAAAAATTGTTAGAATTCCCTTACCAAATGGTGAGATACTAGAAGTTCAGGGCGAGGTGTCTGATTCTTTTGAGGGTCGTGTCATGAGTGCGTATGCTAAAGAGGTTAGCTTGATTGATGTCCCCGTCGTTCGGGACTATCAGGATGTCTTCCTTGTTGAATTACCTGGCTTACCTCCGTCTCGACAACTTGATTTTCGCATTAGTCTCGTTCCTAATGCAGCTCCTTTAGCAAAATCTCCCTATAGATTAGCAACAACTGAATTACAGGAATTGGCCACACAATTAAAAGAACTTCAGGACAAGGGATTCATTAGACCTAGTCAGTCACCGTGGGGAGCACTTGTCTTATTCGTTAAAAAGAAGGATGACTCTTTTCGCATGTGTATCGACTACCGTGAGTTGAATAAGTTAACAGTAAAGAATCGTTATCCTCTTCCTAGGATTGATGCTCTGTTCGATCAACTTCAAGGTGCGAAGTGTTTCTCAAAAATTGACTTACGTTCAGGGTATCATCAACTGCGTGTACACGAGGACGATATACCAATGACTGCCTTTAGGACAAGATATGGACATTTTGAGTTCACAGTGATGCCTTTTGGATTGACCAACGCTCCAGCAGTATTCATGGATTTGATGAATAGAGTGTGTCGACCGTATTTGGATAAGTTTGTAATTGTGTTCATCGACGACATCCTAATCTACTCAAAGACAAAGGAAGAACATGCTGAACATCTGAGAAAAGTACTAGAATTACTGAGAAAGGAAAAACTGTATGGAAAATTTTCTAAATGTGAGTTTTGGCTTGATGAGATACACTTTCTGGGACATTTCGTGAGCAAGGATGGAATACACGTGGATCCTAGCAAGATTGATTCAGTCAAGAACTGGAGAACACCAGAAACACCGACTGAAGTCAAACAATTTCTTGGACTGGCTGGCTACTATAGAAAAGTCATCGAGAATTTCTCTAAGATTGCGTTGCCGCTTACACAATTAACTCAGAAGGATAGGCCGTATGTCTGGGGTGAGAAACAAGAGGCAGCGTTTCAAATCTTGAAAGATAAGCTATGTAATGCGCTGATTTTGAGTCTGCCTGAAGGATCTGATGACTTTGTAGTGTATTGCGACACATCAGGTCAAGGATTAGGTAGTGTGCTCATGCAAAAAGGCAAAGTGATTGCTTACGCCTCACGACAATTGAAGGTCCATGAGAAGAATTACACAACCCATGACATGGAATTAGGAGCAGTGGTTTGTGCATTAAAGTGTTGGAGGCATTATTTGTATGGAACCAAGTGTGTAATCGACACGGATCACAAGAGTTTACAACATATTTTCAATCAACAAGATTTGAATATGAGACAACGAAGATGGCTTGAGTTACTCAGCGATTATGACTGTGACATTCGTTATCACCCGGGGAAAGCCAATGTAGTGGCCGATGCCTTAAGTCGTAAGGAAAGGGTTAAGCCTAGACGAGTACGTGTTATGAGTATTACAGTGCAAAGAAGTGTTAGAGATCAGATCATAGAAACACAATTGGTGGTTGTTGGCGATAAAGATCTTCTTAAGAATGAACTACGAGGAATGGAACAACATTTGGATAGAAGAGACGATAATGGCTTGTATTTCGTGGACAGACTATGGGTTCCTTCAACTGGTGATTTATGAGCATTGATATTGAACGAAGCTCATAATACAAGGTATTCGGTACATCCCGGCACCGACAAGATGTAATATGATTTGCCTGAGCTATATTGGTGGCCTGGCATGAAGAAAGATGTTGCTGAGTTTGTTCTTTATATGCTTGACATGTCTACAGGTGAAAGCGGAACATCAAAAGCCTGCGGGATTACTCAGACAGCCAGAGATTCCTGAATGGAAGTGGGAGAACATAACTATGGATTTCATTACCAAACTACCTAGGACGAAGGAGGGTCATGATATGATATGGGTGATCGTCGATAGATTGACAAAGTCTGCTCATTTCTTAGCTATTCGTGAAAAAGATCCCACAGAGAAATTGGTGAGGAAGTATGTAAGGGAAGTCGTATCGAAACATGGCGTACCAGTTTCGATTATTTCAGACAGAGATACTCGCTTTAATTCTCAGTTTTGGCGAGGGTTTCAGAAGGCCTTTGGGACTAGGATAGACATGAGTACGGCGTACTATCCTCAAACTGATGGTCAGAGTGAACGTACGATTCAGACCTTAGAAGATATGTTGAGAGCCTGTGTCTTAGATTTTGGTGGTAACTAGGATGATCATCTACATTTGATAGAATTCTCTTACAACAATAGTTATCACGCGAGTATTGATATGGCCCCTTTCAAGGCATTGTATGGACGGAAATGTAGATCACCTGTCGCGTGGTCTGACTTTGGCGATAGCCAATTGGTTGGGCCTGAGCTTATTGAAGAGACTGCTGAGAAAATAATTCAGATTAAAGAGCGACTTAGATTAGCACGTGAACGACAAAAGAAGTATGCGGACTTCAGACGTAGACCTTTAGAGTTCAATGTTGGAGACCGTGTACTCCTTAAGGTTTCCCCTTGGAAAGGAGTGGTTAGATTTGTCAAGAGTGGAAAGATTGGACCTAGATTTATTGGACCTTTTGAGATACTAGAAAGAGTTGGCGAAGTAGCTTATCGATTGAGACTTTCGGAAGAGCTTATGGGAGTTCACGACGTATTTCATGTGTCGCACCTTAGAAAATGTCTAGCTGAAGAAGATCGTCATGTACCTATGGACGAAATCCGGATTGACGATAAGTTGAATTTTGTTGAAGAGCCTTTAGAGATTGTGGATCGCAAGGTGCGGAAACTAAAGAAAACTAAGTATACACTTATCAAGGTTCGATGGAATTCAAAGCGAGGGCCTGAGTATACTTGGGAACGGGAAGATCATTTCAAGACAAAATACCCCCAATTGTTTAATGAGACTAGTTCGAGTTAAATTTCGGGATGAAATTCTTTTAACGGGGTAATGCTGTGACAACCGTCATCTGACCGTACTTTCCGAAATACTTTTCTAGTCATTTTTAGTTTGTTCGTTATGTACGTCGTTAGACTTTAAGATTTTATCATGGAATAAATGGATTTCTGTTTATTTCGGACTTTGTGAGCATTTAGATTTTAGAAAAATTGTACGTGGACTCGAGAACAGGAAGAAAACTAGTTGTCTTGTGGAAATGCCAAATTAAGTAAAATACTTAAAATTAAATCAATTAAAGATTTAATAGCTAAATATAGACATATTTATAGTCGTTAGAAAGCTATTGAAAAGTTACATTTAAATATGACGACAAAATAAATTTACGGGTCATGAGTCTTGTAAAATGGTCGACTCAAATGAGTTTTAGTAGGGTCAAAGATGGTCAAACTCGGTCAAAGGGGGAAACATGAACCAACAAAACCCTAGGAACCTAACCCTAACCCCTTCATTTCTCCCCCTCCCCTTCTCACTTACACACTCTCTTCTCTCTCTCTATTTCCCAGCCACCCCCCCTTCCCTTCTTTCTCTCAAATCCGGCCGCAACAACCACCACAAGACCACCACCGAACCACCATCAATCATCAATCTCGATCTCTTTCTCTATTTTCTTTCATCTTTGGGTACGTTTTGTTTAGATACTTGAATCTAAACGGTTTCTTTCTTCTTCAAATCTTGGATTTCCTTCATTTATATATATAAATCGGCTATGTTTATATATAGATCCGAAAACATTAATTTTGTATATATAAATCGTTTTGGAGTTCATATATAAATACAAATAAACATATATAAATCGGCTATTCTTCTTTCTTCTCCTTTTTTTTTATATATATCATATATATATTTTCGGTTATATATATATATGTGTGTGTGTATATGTATGTCCGAAATATATGAAATTCGAAGATCTTGGATCCGAAATCCTTAGATCCGAACCTTTACACCGAAATCTTTATATATCCGAGTTGTTAAGCTCGAAATTTATTTTGTTCAAAGATCTTGAATCCGAAATTGTTAGATCCGAAATCTTTATTAACATAAAATAAGTTTTCGGTTGCATATATATCCGAAATCCGAAATCTTGTTTAATCCGAGAATAAAAGCAAATTTGTTTAGTTTTTGGTTAGATCTATCATAGATCCGGGTTATGAAAGTGGTTGGATTGTATTTTTGTGTTTGAATCTAGACTTTTTCTTGATTATTTGTTCGGTCAACGCCGGTCAATGCCGGTCAAACCGGCCAGAAAAGGGTTTTGGTTCAAAAATTGGATTTGATTTGTATTTTGGTGTTAGTTCAAATTTTTGGTTTGGTCAAACTTGGTCAACGACGGCTTATTGATAAGGATTAGGGTTTTGGATATTATTTTGGTATTTTAGTCAAAAATTAAAGTTTTAAATAAATAAAAATTTTATTTCAATTAATTGATCTATAATAAAAAGTTAATCTCAAAATTTTATAATTAAATTCCAATCTTCAAAATTACGAAATTAGTATGGATATATATATAAAAGAATTAAAATTTATATGTACATATGACTTTACATATATATATATGTATATATATCTAAAAAGACTTATAAGGACTAAATAAATTATACGACTTTCCGGACTTAACATAGTTTATTATGACGTTATATATGAAGACTTGACGAGATATAAACATTAAAACATGACCTTATTAGACGAACAATTTCATTTGGACAATTAATAAGGACAAGAGACTATGTTATATACATATACATATATATATAATATACATATTATGACATTTGACGAGACATAATGGTATTTCTTAAGACACTAGTGTAGGACATGGACGTGTACAATTAAGTAAGTTCTTACTCGGTGACTTGTGGACAATGTAGGACTTTTGGACAGATAGTGAGCTTGTTTGAGTGTTTCTGACAGTTCGTGTTCCTGTTCGTTGATATAGGATATTTATACTTGTGCTGCTTTCGGGTGAGTTTCGTAGCCCCTCTTTTTACAAGTTTTGGGGTGGAAAGTATACTTATTTTCAAACAGTTCTGTCGATTTCTGTTTTATGTTCAATATTGAGCCTGTGCGTATAGAGTTACTTGTGCCATTTGACGTGCTTTGATCATGTTGTATGTGTGATATTATGTGTTTGTTTATTGTGCTTTGGACGTACTTATTGTATGAGTTGGGACTTGAGACTTGAGACTTTGGACTAAGGCAGGTACCGTAAGGCCGGACTTTGAGACATTGAGACTTTTGGACTTATTATGGCGTAACTCTGCTCATTATATATTGACCTATTACTGGTTTAGACTTAAAATAATCGACAAAAGACTTATTTCTTTGACTAGGCTTTTGACTAAAACCTACGAACTCATCAACCTTTGTGTTGACACGTTTTAGTATACTTTTCAGGTACTCAGGTTAATAAAGGATAAAGATTGCTATGCTAGACTGGACTTCAGAGATTAGTGCTCCTTATTTATTTTCAGACTTTAAGGCTACATGCCTTGGATTATTTTCTTTATATACTTGGTTGTAATAAGCTATTTTAGCACTGTTATGACTTTGAACTCATGTTTTTGGGAATATATTTATTATATTCTATTTCGTTTAGCAGTATCTATGTAATTCCATGTCGTGCTGTACTTTTCATGACACCTCATGTTTCTGCCAACGGTGGGGTGTTACATTAGCAAGGTTCGAATTTCAATTTAAGTGTCATATTTTGACTTTTTCCAAGTCTTTCTCTTTTAATTTTGAGAGTATATATTTTTGTTTGTGTTGTATAACACTTAATATAAAGTATATGAATTGATTGAGTTTTAAACGTATTTTTCATTAATATATTTTTCATCGCCCATTTAATATAAAGTATATGAATTGATTGAGATTTAAACGTATTTTTCATTAATATATTTTTCATCGAATACTATATAATACAAACAAAAATATTAATGTTAAAGTTGAAAGAAAAAGACTTGAAAAATCAAAATAGGACACTTAATATGGGACAATGAAACTCATACGTCTCATAATAAATATACCTAAAAAATATATAATCAACATATACATGTTCATTGTAGGGGTGAGCAAAAACCGAACCAGAAAACTGAAAACCGAAAAAAACCGATAAAATCGAACCAATAAAACCAAAAACTGAACCAAACCGATCGGTTTGGTTTTGGTTTTTCAAAAAACGAACAGATTGGTTCGGTTTTCGGTTTTATGTACAAAAACCGACCCTCAAAACCGAACCGAACCGAATACTATATATATAATTTTTAATATAATATTTATATCATTTTGTATCTATTACTAGTTTAGCTCCTATAACTAATGCTTCATTACATTATGTACAATACGAATACGAAAGTCACATTAATTTGTTTTTGCAACTACTCCTACTTAATAGCCCAGTTCGATATAAATATAAGTTATATTATGTTCTATGTTTTTTGCTGGTAGACATTAACAATAGATGACCAAAACTTAATAGTCTAGCTTCTATAAACTTTTAAGAATTTTACTACATAATAAACATTTTTTTAGTTAACACTACATAATAAAGCAAAAAAAAAAAAAAAACAAACCGAAACAAAACCGAAAACCGACCTAAACCGAACCGAGAAACCGACAAACCGAACCGAATCCAATGGTTTCTGGTTTTCAAAAACCGAAAGTTTTGGTTCGGTTTTCGGTTTTGGGCCAAAACCGACCCAATCTCACCCCTAGTTCATTGGATGATAATATTACCATTACTTTTTATAGAGATCTTTTCAATGTATCTTTATAAAAGACATGTAGCAAATTGTACTTTAGCTCATCATATAATGATGATTCCACCAAGATTGACTATATTGTCTTGATCGGGTATGTGCTACCGCATAGTGGCACCTCCAAAGAACAACTCCACAAACACGTGACTCCCTAGTGCCGAACCCGTGATTTGTGGAAAAAACTTAGGTGCATCTGCCAGTTGGCTAACTTTCTCCGGCTTTTAATAATATATGTGTAGGTAAAGATTATTATGGATATTATACTTTTAAAAAATAAAAATGCAATAATATTAATTATTATTATTATTATTATTATTTATTATTATATAATGGAATAATGTGAAATATGATTTTATGTGTTATTATTTCTAAGATTAAAATAAAATAGTAAATTACATGCATATATCTTTGAATCACGTTGACATTAACATATGGTTACTAAAGATTGTATCATATACTGTATTTCATTATTTATAGAAAGTAAATATGAATCACATAAATTTAGGTGCATTTGTCAGATGGCTAACTTTCTTCGACTTTTAATAATATATGTAGGTAAAGATTATTATGGATATTATACTTTTAAAAAATAAAAATGCAATAATATAAATTATTATTAATTATTATTATTATTATTATTATTATTATTATTATTATTATATAATGGAATAATGTGAAATATGATTTTATGTGTTATTATTTGTAAGATTAAAATAAATGGTAAATTACATGCATATCTATACTCCCTTATAAAACAAATTAGCTTTAAGTTATTATCAACCTGATAAGTTTAAAATGCCCCTTACCTTAATACATCTTTCTATACCCACCTCTACAGTTGGACTAAACTACCCCTAAATCTATCTCATTCTTAAAACAAAATTCCGCCGTAATGCGCGGGTATTATGCTCGTATCTTTGAATCACGTTGACATTAACATATCTATACTACTTATTAAAGAAAATACCCTCATGTTGAAAGTTACATGGGGGAAATGTCTAAAATGTCCTTCCATGTAATATTTTCATTTACCACCCTTAAAATATGTAATATTTTTACTTAGCACTAAAATATTTTTACTTAGACTACCCCTTAACATTAATGATTAAGTTATACTATCAACCCTTTATTTTTTAAAATATCCCCATTAATAATCTACATCAATCGACGTCTCATCTGCCACAAATAGTCGCATCTACCACCACATTGTCGCCGTCACGACTACCGCCGCATTGCGCGGGTAACGTGCTAGTAGTTACTAAAGATTGTATCATATACTGTATTTCATTATTTATAGAAAGTAAATATGAATCACATCGAAAATAAACATGTGTAGTTAAGAATGAATCTTAAATTTGGAGATTTACTAAAGGGAAAATTAAATATATAAAAAAATAAATTTTAACTAATCATATAAAGTATAAGTATTAATATCGTCATTTTATAAAGATGAAATAATTAAATTTGATCTAATTGTTTTAAATCAAAGTTGGAACTCATCTAAAGGTTCCTATTTGTTTACGAATAAATTTAGGACCTTGTTATATATATATTGGTAGATAGATAATTAATTGTAGTTATTAATTTAAGGAATCCTAGTCCAAGTCAAATTATAAAAGATGTTAGCTTGAAGGTTAAGTTATTAAGGATATATATTTATATCTTATATATATATATATATATATATGGTAATAATTAACCCTGACAAATATAACTCAATACTCGTTTGATTTTCTCTCGGTCGAACAAAAGATTAAACCTACGAAATCTAAATATTGATTTTTGTTCCGCCTGTAGAAGTGTAGAACTTACATCAATTAAACAATATTACCTAATTGTGGTCTTGTTTGGTTCGATTGTTTACATACTTTTGTTTACTCCGGGAGTTCGACGAAAAGCAAACTATGAGTTTTAGGCTTTTGGTGATTCAAAATCTAGCAATTTTCAAGTATTGTTCAATATGTCGTGTATGTGATCGTAGTGGGATTTTACTTTAAACCCTAAATAATAATACTTTGTTAATTATTGAAAGCTAAGATAAAATTATTGAAAGCTAAGATAAAATTACTTTGTTAATAAGTTATATTGCATATGATTTATTCTATTGCATACTCGTGTAATACTTGTGATTATAGTTATGAATTGTAACAGTGGAATCAGAGCTTACTATGTGATATATTAGTTACAAAGCACAAAACTTGAAGGGGGGTTTTGAGGGTTGGTTTGATTAATTAAAATTAAATAATTAAAATTTGTTTGTTTATTATTTTTAATTAAATTGATTTTTTATAAAAAAATAAAATTAGGGTTTTGTTGACATTATTAATTCAACCCACTAAACGTTAATGATTAAATTAAACCCTTTATGCAAGTTTTGATTTATGTGAATTGACATGTTTATGTGATAAATTACATGTTATTTGTATCTGTTATTTAATGTTGTTAAATAGAAATAAAACCATAAGGAATTCATGCAAAATTCGTTATAGTGATTACATAAATATATTTATAAGTATTGGTTAGTTAAATGGTCCAATAATTAGGGTTAATTAATTGAGTAATTGTGTGACTATGCGAATTTTCTATGTGATTTTTCCTGTTTGACACCTGTTCACTAAAAAAATCATATAACATGAGTTTGGAGCTCTCCTTTGGACTGTACATGCACGATTCATAGGGCTACAACGATGTAGTTTTGCTCGAAGGCCAATTCTATCGTTAAACAGGCCAAATCTGGTCGTGAAGCTGTTGAAAATTTCTAGTTAGCATATTATTCTATGTTTTTATTTGATAATTGTTTGTATATTGTTTAAAGGCTTAAGCAATAAAATTGGTGTCTTACAATCAAAAGATACACTGGCTCACCCATTTGAACAAACTCTAAGAGAGGTACAAGTCGGTATGCGCTAGCTCCCTAAAGAAGTGGGATCTTAATTGCGTCTATAGTAAATCGTAAACCTTTACTTTTGCGCTTTTTTGTGTTGTTAAGACAGTAAAAATGATTTTATTAAACATTATGTTATGAAGATGTGCATGAATCTTCATACATAAACTTTTGATTCACATCAATTGCATTACCCAATTAAAGTTAAGTCTTTGTCACCCACTTTGCTAACAACACTTGCAATTACTTTTTGCTCTACGTGAGATGTAGGTGAATTCCAACTCCAAGGTAAATTACTACTCTTCGTGAGACGATCGTAGACTATTTACAAGTTCTTAATTGGGCGACTGAAAACAAGTTAAGCGGTGAGACCTTGACCCGTGGCATAAGAAGAGACAAAACATTTAATACCCCTATAAGTGTCTTTGTAAGTCCCATAAATCTAGGAAATGTATTTGTAATGCAATTACTGATCGTCACATACCTTTTGAGTACGTCATTTCTAGCAGATCAACTGATAAAATAATGGTATGTCAATTGGATCATAGCCTTAATTAAATTAATTGTTAAATGATTTAACATTGGGTAATTGTAATTCTTAAGGAATTTATTATCGAAAATACTGATTTTTGAACTTGAATCTGTTTTGTAAACGACAACAAATCCTTCACAAAACATACACCAATCGGTTTTCAGATCGACGCTAGAAAGAGAAAAACTTTATGGAACCAATTTCAATGACTTGTATCGTCAATTGGGGATTGTCCTAAGAGTTGAAAAGAATACTGATGTCCTTGAAAATCAGATGCCCGCAATCCTTGATGCGAGTGCCACTGTTGTGCAGTTGGAAGCATACAATACTCAGTACGATAGACATATTAAGGTTGCTTGTTTGATGCTAGTAGCATGACTCCCGATTTTCAAAAGCAATTCGAGACGTATAATCCATATGATATGATCAGAGAACTCAAGGGTCCATGTACGAAAAACAAGTTGGAGTTGATTTGCTTGAACTTGTTAAGTCACACCATGATTTGAAACACGAGTATGGGAAACCGGTGAGCGCTCATGTACTTAAGATGAAGAGTGATATGTCCATATATATATACATTTCCATATTGTTTCTAAGTCGTTTTAAGCTTAATTATGTGTAAATTGCATGTATATTCGATGCTTTCATGGTATTGTTAGTGATTTCAGGCTTAGAACAGGTAAAAGAGTTAGAAATGGCTTTTGGATGGCTAAAAGATGCATTAGGGTGGTTCGTGGACGACTTCATGTGAAGACCGAGTGAAAAATACAAGTTTTGTGTTGAAGACATATGCGACGCATGGCTTATATATGCGACACATATATCCAAGGTTGTAAAAATCGCTGATCTAGGCCAATTTTTAAGGATCGGCTCAAGGATTGGTGGTCTGGGGATACGAACCTGCCGGAATCGGGCCAAAACTCGGTTAAAGCTTAGGTCTCGGGTCAAACATGGTAAAACTCGGGTGACTCGGTCAAGGATCTGCTAACTCGGTCAAGGAACGTAAAAAATCGGGTGACTCAGTAGTTCAACAATGGTCGCCGCCGGTCGTGGTGGTGGTTGATGTAGATGGTGGTTTCCAGTGGAATCGATTTTAAAGAAGAACAGAAAGATGAAGAGAAGAATAGAAGATCCATTTTTGATGTGGAAAGAAAGAGATATAAACTATAGAGAGTCTTTGGCAAAGACTTACATATACATATCCATATATCTATGTTTCGATTGTGGTGCATCCAAATTGATTCCAACTAGCATCCAATAACTATAACTATTAAATTTAGTATATTATATTATTACGGAGTATATCACATCCAATTGTGACATTATGATATGTGATATTGAATATTATATTTAATTTGTTTTATTTATTATTAATGACATAGATTTTAATTTGTTATTTAAAACTACATATTAAGGCCAACAATTTTGACACGAAACCTGTTAACACGACACGACACGACCTGTTTTTAACATGTTTCGTGTTTGGGTTTAATATGTTTCGTGTCTTAACAGATCCACACTTGTTAAGACACGAAATTTTTTCGTGTCTTAATAGGTCCAGACATATTAAACCTGTTAAATTATATGTGTGTGTATATATATATATATATAACATACTAAAAATGTGAAACCCTACCCCACTTTGATTTCATCATCCGCCTCTTTCACTTTCCTTGGCTCCCTTCACACTTTACTCACATTATCAAATGTTAAATCAATTGATCTTTGACCAAGTTCCACATACATCACGACTTCACTCACAATTAATGGATCAATCTTTTTCCTAATCGCAACCTCACATATATCAATCGATCTACTCATCCACTTGTTCTTTTTCCATGTTCCAACCTTTCACTCGATCAATCATCACTCGACATTCATCAATCGATCCGTTCTTGAACCTTGAAGATCTTGAACTTTGCAAAATAAATCAATCATCAATCGATCCACTCGATCTTGAATTTTGAAGATGTATGGTGTTTATATAAATTAGATATATGGGTTTGTATGTATCTATATTAGCTATATTCTTTCTTAATTAGATGAGATCCAATCTATGTATTTATATTAGCATCATTTTCGTTTCTTTAATATTAGATCTTTAGAATAGAGACAAATGCAAGACTTTCAAAACTATTTGTATTGTTGATGATTTGGTTGTTTTTGCAATTTTTTGTTGTTGTTTTTGCAATTTTCACCTTTTTTTTAATTAAACTATGTACATTAAACAAGACATATAGAATTTGTGTTAACGTTTCCTTAACAGGTGGACCTGTTAATTTTCGTGTTGTGTTCGTGTCCTTGAAAAAACACGAATTCTTCACAGGTCGTGTCCATTAAACTCCTTTATGTGTCCCATTTTTTAAAGAAGCATTCCAGGAGCCTTGTGAGATTTTTTGGTTTGTATATGCCGATTTGGGATTCTGGGATTGGGGGTGCAAAACGATGGGTATTTGCTCGTTTGAGCTTTGATCCAGTGAGATAGGTATAAGGTGCTCTTGGGTCCGTTCTTGTGAACCCAATGTTCTTTCAGCCGTCACTGTCATATTATCAGTGGCGACTGTTGATGGATCTAAATTTGACATAAGCGAGTTATTGCAAAACCGTCCACTGGTGTCTAATCCTTTTGAAGGCGTCTGCGGTTTCTTTGCGCTGTAAGTGCCTGACGGAGGGTTTACTCCTTATTTGGCCATCGCAGCGGATTATTTTGACCGTAGATGGGATCAGAGGGGATCCGTACTGGAGGTCCCACGGATGGCACCAATTTGTTTGATCAAATAATCGCACTATGACTCAACCGAAGGTATGAGTGGGTTTGGAGGTGTTTTGTTGACGATTCCCTTCCGATCAGAGGGTTAAAGACCGCTTTACGCATATTATTGTTGGTCCTAAGTCGTTTCGTGTGACTTAGGGTTTATGGGATAATTTAGGGTTTTTTGTATGAATTTGAAGGTTGAATGTAAGTTATTATTATAGAGGGAATTGTATATCGTATGATGATCCTGTGCCGTATGGCTTCTTCCTCTATTTATATAGAGGTTAGAAAACTTGGAGAGGAAGATAAGAGAACTAGGGTAAATATCTTCCTCTTTAGAGAATATCTTATTTCCTTCTTGAGGAGATTTGTGGTCATCTTTTACAAAACCGTTTTCGAGGTATCTAGACTTTGATATATGTTTCCTTCGGATAATTATGGAAATAATCTATATCCGTTCTTTGTTATATATTTACTCGGAGCTAGGTATCGCTGCTTTTAAGAGCTCCGGGATGGTTATGTTGAACGGAGGTTGAACTCCGTTTTCGGTATATATAGATAAATGTTTTTACCTGTATGAAGATGGCTTCGTATCTGCTCCGGGCACAAAGATAGAGCTATGTATAGGGTATATCATCAAGATCTAATGGCGACGCTCTATTAGTTATCTTGTTGTTCCCTTGATTGGGTAATGGGATTTTTTAATATCCCAGTGAGTATATTATATTCCAAAACCCAAACAATACAAAAACAAGTGATTTGGCAGAGTACCAAACCAGTTCACAAGTATGACAGGCCATACAAGTGTCAACAAGCAATAAACAAGCAAGCAATAAAACAAGAGTTACAAAGTACACTCAACAGTAACTCATACTAATTCTAATCTGCTTCACATTGGAGAAAAGTATTCCGAGGGATATCCCATGCTTCCAACAAAGTAGCAACATTTGGAGTATTCTTGAATTTCAGCGACACAAGCCTCCACCTAACTGTCGACTTAATGATCTTCTGTATAGCAGCCACTGGTCTCTTAGTATGAGTGCAGAGACGTGCATTCCTTTCCTGTCAAACATAATAGGCCGTTGCAGCAACCACAAGTCTTCCCATGATGCTTCTAGCCGATCTTGATTTAGCACGAACCATAAGCCAATCTATAATGTCATCCAGCTTTTCAGAAACATCAGCCATGCCAGCAAGCGTTTTAATCCCACTCCAAACCTGTTCAGAAAAATCACACTCAAAGAATAAATGGTTATGTGAGTCCGGGCCTCTTTGACAAAGCGAACAACACTGAAGTTGAAGGTTCATATTGCCCCCAACATCCCAATTCTTCATGAGATCTTGAGTCTTTAATTTTTTCCTGACAATAAGCCACATAAAGAACGAATGTCGAGGAATACACTGTGAAAACCACACAATTGAGTGCCATGAGACAATTTGTTCACGGACTCTAATTGTATTCCAAACGCCCCAAGTCGAAAAGGGAATGATATTCCCATCATTATCCTTCCATACCAATTTATCTCGATCATTGTTAAAATATAGAGTAGGTATATGTAAAGTCCCAATGTAATTGTAAATTTAATGATGACAACTCTGATGTATAAGCACTTAGTAAATCTTTGAGTTCTTGTGATCTGATCTTGGTCAGTCTAAGCTCACACAGCTTGCTATCTGTCTCTGACCCAGATCATACTTCATATGTTGTAATTGTTATATATTATGGAAGCTAGTATTATTCAAGCTGCATCAAAATGTAATAACATTCAATTCAAGTCGAAGAGGAGGATTGAAGATAGAGGACTAGGCTGAGAGTGGAAGACAGCTTAGGACTAGCAGTCAGTTTGGAGATACTTATGCAGATTGGTGCTTTGACAAACGGCCCAATCTGTGCCTGACAATCAAGTGAAGATAACAACCTGAATTGAAGATAAAGACAAATGATGTGACTAGGATTATTCCTTGCATTCAAGTTGGTGGTTGCATTTACGTATGCGTGTCCATACAGCGATTGGTTGAAGAGAGAATGTGCAGTAGTACATGGGGACCATAAGTACGATGAAAGAGCATGATCAAATATTCCTCTGTCACCCAACCAGAGTGATTTACGTGGTTAAATTGGACACCAAGTGATGTAGAGCCTTCGCCTATAAATGCTCCACTCCTTGACAAGCATGTGCGACATTGCTGAGAATCATTCTTCACACAAGTTCTCTGCTTTTATACACAGCTTAGTCTGTAGAAGATCAGCTTTGGCTGAGTCTTCGTGAGTAGGAACTTATTGATTGTTGTTTGTCATTTTCAAGGGTTGTTTAGAATAAAGAATTACATTTGAAAATCAATCTATTTCTAAGAATGTTTTATTTTCTGCTTTACTGTTTCATTGATTATGTCATTTAGTTTAAATATTTACATTAAATGAATCTTTAAACTATCTTTAAAAGTGTGATAAGATCAAGTAAAGTTGTATTCACCCCTACTCTACAACTGTTCTGTGTATAATATACTTTGTATATTGCTACACCGTGGGACGTGTCAATTGGTATCAGAGCAGGTGTTAAGAATTAACTTGGCTAGATCCTTACTCATTTATCTTTTAGTAAAGCAATTATGTCATCTTATGTTGATAATGGTTCATCGACTCGACCACCTATGTTTGACAAAGATGATTTCAGTGGGTGGAAAGGTCGTATGTCTTTGTTCCTTGAATCCATCGATAACAATATGCCTGACATCTTAAATGATGGTCCTTATGTTCCTTCATAGACCCTTGTGGTTGATGCTGTGGTCAGAGATGGTCAACCAACCATACTTGCCACAGTTAAATCCATTGTTAAGGACAAGGCAGATTAGGGGGATGAGGATAGGAGATTGGCAAATCTGGATGTGAAGGCTAGAAATTTCATTGTCCATGCTGTGCCCAAAGATATTTACCATTCTATTAAAATATGCTCAACTGCTAAGAAAATGTGGGGTACTTTGTGTGTCATGTTTGAGGGTTGCTCTACTTCCATGGAATCCACTATAACTACCTTAACCAGGAAGTATGAAAGATTCTTCTTCTTGAGAAATAAATCTTTAACTGATACACATACCCGCTTTAATGCTTTGGTTAATGATTTAGCTGCTGTTGGTATAATTAAAACTAATGAAGTTTTAAAGAGCAAATTTCTTTACTCACTACCACCAAAATGGAATAATTATATCTTTTCTATGAAACTAAGTTCTTTGTATAAAGATCTTGATCTCCCTGGACTTTTTGGTTTACTTCATAACCAAGAATGTTTAGAGGCTGAAAAGCTAATTGCTATGGGTGATTCCTAAAATCAGACTGCTACTGCACTTGTTGCATCATTGACTGAACATCCCAGTCCAATGTCTGATGAGACCATTCCTAATGTCAATGAAGCTATTCATGTTGTTTCCAACACTGACACTGTTTGTTCCGGTTCTGAATGTGAAGAATCTGATAGTGATGATTTGGCTGAAGAGGTTGCTATGTTGGCTGATAAAATCAGAAGAAGGTCTTTTAATAAAGTCAAAGGAAAAGAAAAAAGTGGCCAAGCTGATAAGTCCAAGAAGCCATTTGACATGTCCAGTGTTACTTGTTACAAATGTGGCAAAACTGGACATATGGCTGATGATTGTAGATCCAAAGAGACTAAGCAAGCTGGGTCATCCAAAGGTGGAAGAAGTGAAAAATATTCAAAGCTCAAAGGAAAATATAAGGCCTTAAAGGCACAAGTTGATGAACTGAATAAAATGGTTGAATCAAATGAGAAAAGTCTTGTTGCTAAAGATTGGGCAGAAAGTGCTACTTCATCTGATGATGAAATGTATGAAAATGCAACATGTCTCATGGCTAAAGAAGCTACTCAGAAGTTTAATGAAGATCTTGAGAAAATTCAAGAGCAATCTGGGTCAGCTCACAATGCCTCAACCAGTCAAACCACTTCACCTGAGGTAATTTCTTTTTCAAATCTATTTGACAATGATAAGCTGTCTAGACTTAACAGATTGGGTGATGAGGTTCTTTTACAAAAGCATTTCAATCAAGAACTTAAAAAGGAAATTTCTTTGTTAAAACTTGATATCAGTTCTAAGAGTCACACTATTGAAAAACTTGAATCTGAAGTTAAAGCTCAAAAATAATTAAACTCCATTTTAGTAAAAGAAGCTAAAATTGCAGAAGAAAAGTTTTTAAAGGTCAAACAGATCACTGAATCTTGGTGTATCAACTCTAAAAGAGCTGCTAAGTGTGTTAATGTTCAAGTTCCTCATCAAGTCCAAGTTGTGTTTGATGGTGACTATGATAGGGCTATAGCTATAAGTGAAGTCTGTGCCATGGAACCCTGTTATCAGCCTCCTTCACCTCCTAAAGTCCAAACCAAGGGTAAGAAATCCAAACCAATTAAGTTGGCTAGGATTACTGGGATAGGTTTTAATGATCCTGAAATTAATGGTCAAACTATTGCTGAAGCTGTGTCTGAAGCTGATAAAATTGTTGAATTAAAACCTGAGGAAAGTCTTGACTTGTCCAAGCTGACCATCTCCCAGTCTTCAGATTCTAAATCTAAAACAAACAATGTCATTTCAAAGAAAAACAAAAGGAAAGCCAGAGATCATAGTGTTCCAAAAGAGAAAACTAAGTTGTTAAAAAGTGTGAAGTCTGGTTCTCAAGAAAGAATATCCAAAAGCAAATCTGTGTCTATTTCAAAATCCACCAAACTGACTCAGATCAACTAATTTCTAAACATGTTGAGTCTAGAATTGGTGATGGTCCTTCAAATGAGAATTTACTTAAAGATGTTTCTGATCCAAACATTGTTAATCAAAGTAAATTAAGAGCTGAGTGTAAGAAAAATGGAATAGGAAAAGGTTTTGCTAAAAAGGAAAGTTTAAGTGTTGCTAAAACGAATTTCAATTCTGGCAAAGGCCAGTTAAAGAAACAATGGGTAACAAAGTTTGTTAAGAATGTTGGTTCTTTGTCGGAATCTAAGTCAGACCCTACTGTCAACTATGGTGAACCCATCTCTGGATAGGTTCCCAAAATGAACTAATCTCTTAACAATGCATGCAGGGCTATCAAAACGAAGATATATGGCACTTGGATAGTGGGTGTTCCAAGCATATGACCGGATGTAAGCCCCTGCTCAGTAACTTTAGGACGCGCGCTGGTCCTAGTGTTACTTTTGGAGATGATTCTCAAGGAAAGACTGAAGGTTTCGGCATACTTTCGAATGGTCCCCTTACCTTCAAAAGAGTTTCTTATGTTAATGGCTTGAAACACAATCTGATTAGTGTGAGTCAATTGTGTGATGCTGGTTATGAAGTAAGATTCCGAGCTGATAAGGGAATTGTTCTTGATTTAGAAGGCAATGTGGTTCTGATTGCTAAAAGGGATGAGAATTTATATTCTTTTGATATGAAAAGACCAACTGTCACTAGAGAAGTCTGTTTCATGTCAAAGACTAAAGATGAGCTGAATTGGTTATGGCACAAAAGGTTATCTCATATGAATTTCAAAGATATCAACAAGCTGTGTAAGGAGTTGGTGTCTGGTCTTCCAATGATCATCTATGAGAAGGACAAGCTGTGTGATGCTTGTGAAAAAGGCAAACAACACAAGGCTTCATTTAAGTCTAAAACCTGTTCCATAATCAATGATTGTTTGGATTTGCTTCATATGGATCTCTTTGGACCAATTAGTACTCCATCATTCACAGGGATGAGGTATTCCTTGGTCATTGTTGATGAATTCTCAAGATATACATGGGTTTTCTTTCTAAAGCACAAGAGTGAAGCTGCTGATGTTATCATTCATTTTATTAAACAAGCTGAAGTCCTCTACAAAAGGCCTGTTAGGCAGTTAAGGAGTGACAATGGAACTGAATTCAAAAACATCACTCTCTACACATTCTACAGTGAAAAAGGAATTTCACAAGTGTACTCAGCAGCAAGAACTCCTCAACAAAATGGTGTTGCAGAAAGAAAAAACAGAACTCTCATTGAAGCTGCCAGATCAATGATGGCTCAAAATAATGTGAAGTCTCACTTCTGGGCTGAAGTAATTCACACAGCTTGCTTTACCCAAAACAGATCCCTAATTGTAAAAAAGACATCAGAATACAGCATATGAACTTCTTAGGGGGAGAAAACCTGAAATAGGTTTCCTAAGAATGTTTGGAAGTCCTTGCTATATCCTAAATCAGAAAGACCATCTTGGAAAGTTTGATGAGAAAGCAGATGAAGGTATCCTTCTTAGATATGCAACAATGATGAAAGCATACAGAGTGTACAATAAGAGAACAAAAACAATTGAAAACTCTGTAAATGTAACTATTGAAGAAGGTTGTTCTAATTCTAAGGAATTTCAAGATGAGAATGCTATTAATTTTGAAGAACTTACAGAAGCTGAGAATGAGCCTCCATCAAATCCACCAGTTAATTTTGGTAATGCTCAGACTCAGGGGGAGCGACCTATAGAAGATGATGAAGATGTACCAATCTTTGAAGATGCTCTTGATGTTCCAATCCCTGAAGAAAATTTTGTCCCACTTCAAGCTGACCCAGACTCCTCTGTGCAAGCTGATCATTCTTTTCCTCAAGATGATCATGCTGGGCCACAAAATCTGAATCAGTCTGAACTTCCTATCGTTGTTAATCAAACTCATGTTACCAAGTGGACAAAATGTCATCCTATTAATCAAATCATTGGTGATCCTCTTTCTGGTGTTAAAACAAGAAGAAAAGCAACTGGAAATTTTTGCATGTTCGTTAATTTTATCAATAAGATGGAACCAACTGAAATTCATGAAGCTCTGGCAGATCCATCTTGGGTGAATGCAATGCAAGATGAATTAACACAGTTTGAAAGAAATAAGGTTTGGGAACTTGTTCCAAGACCTCATCACAAGACTGTGATTGGCACCAAGTGGGTCTACAGAAACAAGATGGATGAAAGGGCAGTGGTAACTAGAAACAAGGCAAGACTGGTAGCTCTTGGTGACAGACAAGAAGATGGAATTGATTATGATGAGACCTTTGCTCCTATGGCCAGATTGGAGGCAATTAGAATGTTCTTGGCCTACTCTGCTCACAAAGGCTTCAAGGTTTATCAAATGGATGTGAAGAGTGCAATTCTCAATGGGAAATTGGAGGAAGAAGTCTATGTTGAACAACCTCCTGTTTTTGAAAGCTCCATGTATCCAGATCATGTATTCAAGCTTGACAAAGCTCTCTATGGGTTGAAGCAAGCTCCAAGGGCATGGTATGATACTTTGTCTAAATTTTTGCTTGAAAACAAGTTCAAAAGAGGTAATGTTGACAAGACTTTGTTTGTGAGCAAATATAAGGATGATATCTTACTTGTGCAAATATATGTAAATGATATCATATTTGGTTCTAGCAGTGAAAGACTTTGTGAAAAGTTTTCAAAATTAATGTCTAAAAGGTATGAAATGAGCATGATGGGAGAACTAAACTATTTTCTAGGTTTACAAATTAAACAGTCTAAAAATGGAATTTTTATAAACCAAGGAAAATATGTAAAAGATCTCTTAAAGAAATTTGGTTTTAGTGATTGCTCACCTATAAAAACTCCTATGGGAACTGGTGATAAGCTGAGTGAAGATAAAAGTGGCAAATCTGTTGACATCACAACTTATAGGGGTATGATAGGATCTTTACTTTACTTAACTACAAGTAGACCAGATATCATGTTTGCTACATGTCTTTGTGCAAGATATCAAGCTAGCCCAAAAGAATCTCATCTAAAAGCTATGAAGAGAATCTTTAGATACCTTAAAGGTAGTCCCAATCTTGGTCTTTGGTATCCCAAAGACTCAAGATTTGATCTAATTGGCTATTCAGATTCTGACTTTGCAGGCTGTAAGATAGACAGGAAAAGCACATCTAGTGCTTGTCAAATGCTTGGTAATAGACTTGTAAGCTGGTCCTGTAAGAAGCAGCATTCGGTTTCCATTTCAACTGCAGAAGCTGAGTATGTAGCTGCAGGGAGCTGTGTTGCTCACAAGTCTTTTGGATGTAATATCAGCTTCAAGACTATGGTGTTATTACTTCAAAGACTCCAATCTTTTGCGACAACACCAGTGCCATTGCCATATCTAATAATCCTGTTCTACATTCAAGGACATAGCACATTGATATAAGATACCACTTTATCAGAGACAATGTGATGAAAGAAGATATTGAACTTTACTTCATTCCAACTGAAAATCAATTAGCTGATCTGTTCACAAAACCATTGGATGAAAAACGGTTCAATTATCTCATAAGTAAGTTAAGTATGCTAAATATGTGAAGGGCAGTGAGATAATTAATGACAAATCTGACCCCTTGTAAATATTTCACATCTTAAGGGGAAGTTGTGTCTGAGACATATTAGTCTCTTATACTTGGTTATTGTCAAGTAAATTTGAGTAAGCTGAGTCTGACCCAGCTTCGTGGTTATTTTTGTTATTAAATGTCTCAGTGCATTTTATATATTTTTATTATTATTTAATTTACTTTTTTATCCGTTTCAACTCATTTGGTGACTGACACGTGTGGGTATAACGGTTTGTTCCTGCAAAAAGGTACCCCCACTACTTGTTCTCCACAAATGAGATTATTTCTCTTCCTTCCCTCCAAACGGTAACTTTTAAACAATTGTTTAATAAACTATAAATACCCAATTGAAACCTAATTCCCAAATCACTCTTTCATATTCTCAAATCAATCTCTACTCTCTTTCAATTTCTCAAATCTGTATATCCGTTTCATCAAAATCTTCTTATTTTTTTTAAATCATTTAATATATTAATATGACTTCATCATCTTCTTCTATTCCTTCTGCTACTAACTCGAATGCAGATTCCTCATCTGAATCTGAGATTCAACACCCTTCTCCTGTTAGCGCAAACAAGTTGTCGCCATATGTGGTGGGTGACAATGTAACAGTAGTACCGGCTGATCTTGATACAAGTAAAATCAAGATCATCAATCTAGTCTGTGCCAACGTTAGTCCTCCTTCTTGGGCAGAAGGTTATGATGATATTGTAGCATTCATATGGTATCACTACCTTGGCAAGATGTTGATTGAACAGCCAAATATGGTGTTTAAAGATCTTTTGTGCGAATTTTGGGCGACTGCTTTGTTGGTCAAACCAAGAAGAAGCATACTGCCATCTATGGCACCATTCTCAATGGCAAGAAAAAGGTATTCCTTACTCGTGAAAGACTTAGGTCTGTTTTTGAACTGTCATATATGCCTGAAGATGATTACGAAACCATTGCTTCACACACAGATGCTAAAAATGCTTTGACCTTAACAGATTACTCTAGTCCAATAACATCTGTAATAAAAATGAAACATTTAACTGGTATTTGGAATTATCTCTTGAGTACAATTTGCAAATCTTAACAAATGAAGGCAGGTAGTTTTGATCAACCTAATGTTCTTGAACTTCAAATTTTTCATGCCATGGTAACTATGAATAGAATAGACTTTGCCGATGCAATCTTTAAGGATATGGTTGATCGTGTAAGTAAAAAGACACTCACCATTCCTTATGGACGAATTTTTGCTTTGATTATTGAGGATTCCCTTGAAAATGATTTAAGTATGGCTTCTGGTCAGACTGTTATCTGCAAGCCCATTAACAGCAATATTTTTAATAGTCCCAAGGTAACTGCGCAGGGTCTGACCCAAGCAATGCAAGTTTACCTTGATTTTTGCAGAAACAGAGAATTGGAAGAAGGAAGTGAGGAAGCTCTCCCTTCTTCGACGCGATCTGAGTCTAACACTCAATCTGCCAATCAGGGGGACCAAGGTACACATGTTTCTATTCCCTCAAACTCTTCCAAATCTATTCATTCTTCTCCACCAAAAGAAGGTGAAGAGTTGGCCACATCATCAGCCTCTCTAACCACACCCTCCACCAAAATTTTACAATCCTACTCTCAAAAACACATCGTTGAGGACGTAGTGCCTGCCAATGCTAAAAAGAAAAGATCCAAAAGAAAAAGATCTGCTTCTGGGGTTGAGAAAATTCCAATTTTAAGGTTTAAACTCCCCTATGGTGCATTGGACGCTGAGGAACGTTCCGAAGCTGACTTTGCCACCCAAGCTGATCCACCGATTACACCAAACCCATCTGCATCCTCCCAAAAGGATGTAGACGAGATAAAAGGGACAATTGCTACTATCCAACCCTCTCAACAGGGTAACGATATTGAAAGAAAGACCTCCTCCCAAGGTCATATTGTGTCAAAACCAGATTCATCATCATCAGTCTTCCAAAAGGTTGATGATATTATTAAAGGGAACCTAGAGGATCCATCCTAGATCCAAATAGAGTCAGTGTCTATGCACATGTTGCCTGAGGATGATCAGCCAAAGGATGTTAGTATTGAACGCCTAAGTGACACTGCTCTCATTTCCTAAGCTGATCAGACTCCCTCTATCTTACACTCTGAGTCTACACTGGCTGTCAATGCCCCTTCTAGATCACAAGGAGGGGTACAGGCCTCAATTCTCCCTCGTGATACTTTGGTGACACAACACACCTCTATTGAAGGGCAATCATCTACCCTTAACATTATACCTGCAGGGTTTGTGTCTGCATCTGTCCTTGGACAGAGGGATCCTGTAGGTTACATGGCTCTCTTTAGGGAGGTCATGTTAGCCCCTTGTGCAGCAAAGGGAACCATTGATGGTCCTCACGATGTCAATGAGAATAAAATCACTTACTCCGGGAGTGATTCTTCATTCGATGAAGAGCTTGCGCATCCATCCTCAAGGGATAATCTGATGGAAGATGCCACTGGAGGAGTTGATCAACCTCATGATCAACATATTCCCACTGGCCCTCAGTCTGAACTTCAAGACAATCCTACTCAGACTGCACAGCTCAACATCATTTCTGAAAGATCTGCTCATGAGACTCAATCTCATGAGAAAATTCACCAAAACTCTCTTACACTCCACCCCCTTCTATATGAGCCTAATGAACCTAATTCTAAGGATTGCAGGCTGCTCTTTCTAGAGTCAGTGGCTTTTAAGCCAACTGCAAGTTCTTCTCAAGCTGCCACCATCTCATTAAAAGATGTGGTAGATCAGCTCACTGTGTTCACATCAGCCTCTAAGGTTGAGAACTCAAAGCTGGTTGAAAGCTTGAACAAGATCCAAAAGGATCAGGAATTGACGAACTTAAATATTACAAAATTGTCTCAAGCTCAGACTGCACTAGAAGAAAATGTGAAGAAGGCAGTTGACTTGATGCAAGAAAATCAAAGGAAGCTGACTGAGTCTCTGAATCTATTCACCAAGGCCATTAATGAAGAACAAGAAGTAAACAAGAGTACTTTAAGTCAGATTGAGAAGGCAGCAACTAAATTCACAAAAGATGTCACCAGTGAACTCAAAACTTCCACAAAAAATCAAGCTGAATTCAAGAAGGAACTGGTTGATGTTGCTAAAAGTGTGAAAGAAAACATGGCTAATCTCCACAATGACAACATAGATCTCTACAGAGCACACTGTATCATAAACTTCTATGTTGAGTTGATTTCTACCAAGTTAAGTGGTGTATTTGCTACACCAATCTCCTCTGTCCCTGGAGATGATGACAAAAAGGGGGAGAAGACTGAGATGGAGAAGGAAGCTGAGAAGCAAAGAGAAAGAGATTAAACTAACAAGAAGGTTGTTGAGTACATAAAGAAGCTGGATAAAAGACTACTCAAAGAGAAAAGGAAGAGAGAAGCTGATGATAGAAGAGTTGTTGTGTTTGGATCAAGTGAAGGAGGAGATAAAGAAAAGATAAAAATATCAGAGTCTGAGTCTAATAAAGGTGAAACAGATGAAGGAGAGAAGAATCAAATTGAGGGGGAGAAAAGTGATGAAGATATAAGGAAGAAATCTATGGAAGAAGAAGAAGTTGACAAATCTAACAAGTCTATCCAAGTTGTCCCTATGCAAGCTGTGTCATTGCAAGTTAACTAAGCTTCCCAAGAAAAACCTAAAGATTCATCATCAAGTGAAGACAATATTACTCTGGACCAATTTATGCTCAAGAAGAGAACAAATGAAGAAGGTCCTAGTGGAGTGAAGATGTCTGAACAAGATAAATTAGATTGGGAGTTGGCTGCAGAAAAAGCTCCTGAATTATGTGTCACAACTGAAGAAGCACACAAGATGGTGGTGGAAGATAGACTGGAAAGGGAAAGGAAGGCTAAAATTGCAAATGAAACTGAAAATGACCCACAGATTGCACAAGCTATGCAAGAAGCTTACCAGAAGGAAGTTGATGAAGATAAAGATTTAAAAATTGACTCTGGCAAGCCAACTTCAAAGAAAAGAAAGTCTGTGGTGGTTCATACCAAGCCTTCAGAGAAAGTTAAAGATATAAAGCAAAGTGCCATTGCTCATGACTAGTGGGAAGCTCATCACAAGACAAAAATTATTGAAAGAATTCATAAAAGAAAATATCCTGAGCAGGTCACTGGTGTACAACTAAAGAGAAAAATAGGACAAGCTGAACCAAGTATCAGGATCACAAGAGTTGGTTTTGAAATAAATAGTGAAACTTGTGATCTAGGTAAGCTGTATGAACTTGGTTACACTGAATGGGTTGAACTGCACAACATGATAATAAGGTCACCAGGAATCCATCAACAGACTGCTCTTGAAGCCTTGGAGAAGAAGTTTGACATCATCAGAAAGTTCAATATTGATGTATTTGGGCTACCAAGACCTAACACTTATGATGTAATTGGAGAAGATGAGACAGTTGAGCCCTTGAGAAACAAGAGAAGAAGAGTTGTTGTACCTAAAGCTCCTGAAGGTGATCATGCAGTTGTTATCAAGAATCTAAATCCTTCAGAGTTTCTTGGTCAGCTATCACCAGATGCACTCGACAAGCTGCTTGAACATCTCGATCTATCTCTACCTGCTGGTGTGGAAAATCCAAGAAGTGGTTTGTTCATTGAAAGTCCTGAGCATGGAATGTACTTTGTGAATGCAAGAGGTAAGCTGGTCTTCCAATAAGCTGGTCTTCCAAAGAACTACTGAACTGAAGAAGATACCTCATATGCATCTCTTTGCTCTTTATAAATTTTGTCAAGCTTTTAGTGAGATAGGGAATGGTTATGAACAACTTGTGATTGATGAAGGCCTTGATAGAAAATTAGATGTAACCATTGCCCCATCCTTTGAAGTGAAACATGAAGCTGTAGAGATGTTGGGAAATTAAATGTATAGTTCAACAAGTAATGTAATTTCTCAAATGTATTTCATGTTTATCAATTAAAAGCAGTCTCTGTTTCATATCAGATTGAAAAGAACCCAAAAGAATCAAAGGGTCACAGTTTATTTGTTTATGTTTATTTGACTCTTTGCAAGCTGATAGTTAGAAAAAGTGTATTAGGTTTTGTCATCATCAAATAGGGGGAGATTGTTGAGTCCCAATGTAATTGTAAATTTAATGATGACAAATCTGATGTATAAAAACTTAGTAAATCTTTGAGTTCTTGTGATCTGATCTGGGTCAGTCTAAGCTCACACAGCTTGCTATCTGTCTCTGACCCAGATCATACTTCATATGTTGTAATTGTTACATATTATGGAAGCTAGTATTATCCAAGCTGCATCAAAATGTTGTAATTCTCAAGGGCTAGTATTATCCAAGCTAGTATTATGGAAGCTGCATTCAATTCAAGTCGAAGAGGAGGATTGAAGATAGAGGACTAGGCTGAGAGTGGAAGACAGCTTAGGACTAGCATTCAGTTTGGAGATACTTGTGCAGATTGGTGCTTTGACAAACGGCCCAATTTGTGCCTGACAATCAAGTGAAGATAACAACCTGAATTGAAGATAAAAACAAATGATGTGACTAGGATTATTCCTTGTATTCAGGTTGGTGGTTGCATTTACGTATGCGTGTCCATACAGCGATTGGTTGAAGAGAGAATGTGCAGTAGTACATGGGGACCACAAGTACGATGAAAGAGCATGATCAAATATTCCTCTGTCACCCAACCAGAGTGATTTACGTGGTTGAATTGGACACCAAGTGATGCAGAGCCTTCGCCTATAAATGCTCCACTCCTTGACAAGCATGTGCGACATTCCTGAGAATCATTCTTCACACAAGTTCTCTGCTCTTATACACATCTTAGTCTGTAGAAGATCAGCTTTGACTGAGTCTTCGTGAGTAGGAACTTATTGATTGTTGTTTGTCATTTTCAAGGGTTGTTTAGATATCTGTAGGCTATCTTGTTTCCGCAACAACCCAACAATTCTTTGTATAGATTATATCTTGAATAAAGAATTACATTTGAAAACCAATCTGTGTCTAAGAATGTTTTATTTTCTACTTTACTGTTTCATTGATTATGTCATTTAGTTTAAATATTTACATTAAATGAATCTTTAAACTATCTTTAAAAGTGTGATAAGATCAAGTAAAGTTGTATTCACCCCCCTCTACAACTGTTTTGTGTATAATATACTCTGTATATTGCTACACCATGGGATGTGTCAATTGGTATCAGAGTGGGTGTTAAGAATTAACTTGGCTAGATCCTTACTCATTTATCTTTTAGTAAAGCAATTATGTCATCTTATGTTGATAATGGTTCATCGACTCGACCACCTATGTTTGACAAAGATGATTTCAGTGGGTGGAAAGGTCGTATGTCTTTGTTCCTTGAATCCATCGATAACAATATGCCTGACATCTTAAATGATGGTCCTTATGTTCCTACACAAACCCTTGTGGTTGATGCTGTGGTCAGAGATGGTCAACCAACCATACTTGCCACAGTTAAATCCATTGTTAAGGACAAAGCAGATTGGGGGGATGAGGATAGGAGATTGGCAAACAGTGTTTCATGAAACTCTAGCTTTACCTTTCTTTATAGGGCCTTGACACTATAAAAACTCACGCATTTTCTGTTCCAAATCTTTAATAATCTATACAGGCAAGCTAAAAGCCGATACCCAATAAAGGTGTAGAGACCCAAGCACAGATTTAAACTAATTCAAGAAGACCCGTAAATGATAGCGTTTTATTCCTCCAGTCCGTGATCCCTTTCTCCATTTTTTCAACAAGGATTTTACAATCTCTATAAAGGAGTCTAGAGGAGATAAGGAGAACACCCAAATATCTGATAGGAAGACAACCTTCCTCAAAGGGTAACAAATTAAGAATGCCTTGTTTAACCTGATCAGATATATTACAAAAGAATATCGTACTTTTTGGTAGGCTAGGAACCAAGCCCGACATATCTTTAAAATCATTAAGAGCTTGCATAATAATTTTGACTGAATGAACCTCACCTGGAGCAAACAGAAATAAGTCATCAGCAAAGCAAAGGTTGACAACTCGCTCTTTATTGCATTTGTTGTGAAACCAAAATCTGGAGGGACTTGCAACCGCTTTCTGTAGAATAAGAGTTAAAACTTCCATTACCATTGTAAATAAATATGGTGACATTGGATCCCCTTGCCTTAGACCTCGTTTACATTTGAAATAACCATAAGTATTACCATTAATGCACAAGGAAAATGAGGTAGAAGAGACACACTTCATAATCCAATTAATCATAATCGGATGAAATCCAAATCCACAAAGAGTAGACCTTAAAAACTGTCAATCCACTGTGTCATAAGCCTTCTGAATGTCAATCTTTAAAGCGCATCTAGGAGGACCAGAATTCCTATGATAATTGTGCATTAACTCTTGGGTAACCAGGATATTATCAGATATTCGTCTACCAGGAACAAAAGCCGACTGATTAAGGCTTATAATACTATGAAGAACTTCCTTTATCCTGTTTGTAATTATTTTACTTATGCACTTATAAATCGTATTACAACAGGATATAGGTCGCAAATCATTAATGGAGGATGGTGTAGGCACTTTAGGGACCATAGCTAAAAAAGTATGATTCACCTCTTGTAACAATTGAGCCGTACAGAAAAAATCATGCACAGCTAAGCAAACATCCTTACCAACAATACTCCAAGTATTTTTAAAGAATGCTGAGGAAAATCCATCAAGACCCGGTGCTTTATTATCGTCAATAGAAAACATAGCAAGCCTAATCTCCTCATCAGTAACTCGACGAATCATATCCACAGATTTCTCTTCTTCAAGCGTACGAACAAACAAATCAGAGGGGAGAATCAAAGTTGTAGTACCTGCGATGCCCAAAAAATTCTGGTAGTGATGAACAAGGGGTGATCGTGCATCTCCTCCTTCATGAGTAATCCCTGAATTATCTTTTATAATATTAATACGACTCCGATGATTTTTGCTCTTAACAGAATTATGAAAAAAGGAAGAGTTCTTGTCACCATCACTCAACCAATGAACTTTGGACTTCTGTTTAAGAAATTCTTCTTCATCCAGTGATGCACGGCGAAATTCTTGTAACAAAGTAGTTTCCTTAGTACAAAGATCAGAATTAAACGGATCAGAATCAAGAGCTTGTTGGACGTCATCAATCTGTCTCCTAACCGATTCAACCTTCTTAGGTAAATTCCCTTGCTTAAGCAAGAGACTTCGCATAGGGGACTTCAATGCTCGAAGTATTTTGACAACTCGAAACATAGGATAACCCTCCACTTTAGTACTCAACCATACCTCTTCAACCTTTTCTTTAAAACCTTGTTTTTTAACCAAGAAATTTGCAAATTTAAACGGTTTAGGTCTTTCACGAGATATAGATGGAAGCTTCAGGACACACGGGGAATGATCAGAAACCCTATAAGGTTGGAACAGAGCACACGAAGCTGGAAATGTATCAATAGACACAATATTCCCCATAACCCTATCAATCTTCTTAAAAACTCCATGTCCCTTCTTAGGCTTTTGGATCCACGTATAATGTAGTCCCGAGCTATTAATATCAAAAACCTCAATAGCATCAATACACTCCTTAAAATCTTGCATACCCGTTGTGATATTGGAAGATCCCGCATAATTATCTTCAATGTTAAGCGAGGAGTTGAAATCTCCGATAATAATCCAAGGTTTATCATTCACAAACAATTTATGCATACCTAAATCTGCCCATAATTTCCGTCTAGCCATATAGTAGTTATCCGCATAAACAAACGAGCAAAACAGAGTTTTATTGTCTACCTTAAACGTAACTTGAACATGCATAACTTGATCACTCTGCGAGAGAACCATCAAGTCAACAATATCTCTATTCCAACCAGTTATAATACGAGTTCCTTTCGAACACAAGCTTCCATTGGAAGTCCAATCCCATGTCCGAGATACCTTCTTACAAACAGTAGTTAAGCATGACACATCTACATGTGATTCCATAATAGCACACACATTTAGATGATGTTCATTAACCACAGATCGAAACTGTTTTTGTTTCAGGGGGCGATTCAATCCCCTTATATTCCAAGAGGCAATACTACCCATTTGAAACCCCTGAACCGGGAGTGCTTGCCCCCTCAGAAGTAACAATAGGTTTAGGAATATGCGAGATGGATTGAGCAGCTTCTTCATATACAATTTCAACTTCATTTTCATCTGATTCCCCACCAAAGCGATCTGCCATATCTTTAGCTCTCTTAAGTCTAGCTTCCAAGGAATTCTGGTCCTTCCTATGATCACTCAAGACCAATGGCTCATTAACTTCTATGACATCATCCTTTAAATATTCAAATGAGTTCGAAATTGGTACTGATGTAGAAGAGCTAGCCCCCGCTGAACCCTCCTTGGGTTTAATAATCGGCCTATAAATAACTTTCGTCTTTTGTTTTTTTGCTGGAAATCCATGCGTTGCCTTATTTTTACTCTTCACTTGCTGAAATCCTTCACTGTCAACCTTAGAATTGTCTTTAGGAGCAATTTTAACAGCCTTAGGACAAGTTGCTTCACTATGCCCAAACACTGTTCAGGGCATCTTGGAGGCTTCCATTCGTATTCAATCTTAATAGTCTGTTTACTAAACTCATTGACTTCAAGTTGAGGAATTGCAACAACCACTTTATCTTTAAACTCTTGCTCAGAATTAAGTTCGATCAAAGCTCTAACATAACTATTCCTTCCCCAAGATTCAAGACACATATCAGTCGTGTATGAATCTAGTTTCTTTGGGTCGCCTACTTTAGAAAGAAGCATACTTAGACCATCATCAGTGTAAGCAACCATAGGGACATCATGTAATTTAACCCAAACAAGAACAGTAGAAAGTTCTGTTTTTTGCAAATTAATGTTTGGATGCCAGATATTTAGAAAAAATGGGGAACCACGAATAATCCACGGGCCATTCTCAAGAACATAATCCATACCTGCTTCCAAATGAAATTTAAAAAAATAAAATCCATTCGAATTCATCATGATACGTGAAAGTCCATGCTTGACCCATGCATACTTGACAAAGTTATCAACAACAGGGAAAGCAGCTCGTTTTCCAAGAAAATATCTATATAATGTATTATCAAATCGGGCACTTACTTCTCTTATAGACTCCCTTGGTAACACAACATCAATTCCCTACACAGGGATACTAATGTCAATTTTCCGCAAGTTAATCTTCCTTTTAACTTTACCATCACTTACATGCGAGCCTTGTTCATTCACAATGTCAGCAAAAGACACATGTTTTGTAGGCAATGGGTTATTTCCCGATACAGGATCGTTTCCAGCAGGTACATTTCCCTCCCTGACACCCTTATTTTCCTCATTGGTCTCAACTGAAATATGCTCAGTCTCAACAACATTTTTGAGTTCAGATTGTTTATCAAGTCCTAGTGGTACAGAGGGATATCCATGCATGAGATATTCCTTTCCTAACTCACAATTATCAGAAATAGGGGCAGCGGAAAATTCAGAATTCTTTGCAAATTCAAAGTTCTTTATTTGCTATTTATGAGGGTTAGGATTAGAGTTTTTAAACGTGTGTCCAATTTCATCAGTCTTGGGGTTCGCAGCCCCACCTTCATTATCCTTCGTCGACAAGTTACTCTTTGTATTCCCATCATCTCCATGCAAATTAGGCAAAGGGGATTTCGTTTTTATCTTTTAATTCCCATCTCCCCCAGACGAAGATCCCGGAGATTTATTTGGAGATGGAGAGCTATTATTTTTCTTTTTATTCTTACTCATTTCACCAGGATTCAAAAAAGAAGATTTCAGTACATCCAACTTAGCACGAAAACTATGAATATCAGGCAAATCAGAAGAATGATTTATACACCTCTCTCTAAATCAAATAACAAAACAAGAAGACAACTATGGAATAGCAGCAATCCAGCACGAGCATAAACAAGAACTAGCGAAACAAGCAGCTACGTGAAGAACAAAACAGAAACCCTAACCCTAGAACAGATTGAAAACCCTAAGTCCATTAGAGATCAACCAGCGCTCTAGCTCAACTACAAACGTAGCCGCGATCAGGTGTACCTCTAAAAGACCAGAAGAAAACAATCATCGCTAGGAAGGGAAAACGAACAAGACAAAAACCCTAATTCTAATATGGACGAAGCACAAAAAGAAAAAACCTAATTAATCAACCATAAACGTAATTCTTCAAACATAATCATGTATGGAAAAATCCATGACAAATCATGAAGAAAAAGACGTTTAGATCGATCAGATTAGGTTAAGGAAATAGGAAAAAAATCGCCCATAGTAGAGAGAGAAATTCTTGTTCCCTTGATTGAAGTGTTTATATTCCTTGTAAATGTGTCCCTCTCACTGTTTTTGGGTTGGATGATGTGCATGTTTGAGGATGCTTGGCTCATCTAGGTGCCTTGTAAATGTGTCCCTCTCTCTGACCTAAATGGTTGATGTGCATGTTTTCGGTAAAAGGTCATCACCCCTTGTTAACTTGTATTAATCACAATATAAACAGGCGATGTAACTGAATGCTACATCGACTTTACAAAAAGTTGCACAAATAGTGCAGAACAACCACGATCCAAATAACTACCAGCTATACAATAAAGAAACCAGAAACAGGAAAACGGAAGTAACAAACTAGATTTTAAGTACCGAACTAGGTAACTTCCATATCTTCAAGGCATCCTCCACCCTTTTCGTTTGTTTGAAACGGAAAGTCATTAGCTTTATTCTAACAGTCTCCAAAATGAGGTCCACTATTTGCGTAGTAGATCTCTTCGATTTTGTAAAAAGTCTTGCATTTCGTTCTTTCCAAATATAATAAGTAGAAGCAGCAAGAAGAAGGCGAGAAGCAATACTTGAAAATGATCTTCGTTTCCCAAAAGCATTAAACGCAGCAATAATAGTCGTCCAATCTGATGATACATGTTGAACTTGTGCCTTAATAAACGCACTTGACCAAACCTACATAGAAAATTGACATTCAAAGAAAAGATGACTATGCGAATCCGGAATTGATTCGCAAAAAGGGCAAGTCAAGGCAATAGTCGATGACTGATGGACATCCCAAGCTCCTAAACGATCTTGAGTTTTGAGTTTCTGACGACAAACCAGCCAAAGTAAACAAGCATGCTTAGGAATCCTATGAGAAAACCACACCAAATCAAACCAAGTGACAATACTAGCTCGTGGTCTAATATCCTCCCACACAACTCCCACCGAGAAATCATGAAGTAATCCATTGCGATCCTTCCATAGAAGAATATCAGGCCTTGGATCATCTAAGACCGGAGGCACAAGAAACAAAAATTTTGATGACCATTCACTCGTCCAACTGCAATTCGCATTGATGCAAACATCTTCAAGTTTTGCATTTAAGGGAGAAACCTGCACGAGTAATATCTCTAGGAGACAGATAGGTACTAAGTGCCCATACATCATCCCAATTGTCATGCCAAGCATGAATCAGATTACCTCTCCCAATACGAAAAAAGAAAAATGGTTGTACCAGTTGTCGAACTTGTAACAGTTTCCTCCAAGACCATGTCATGTTACCATGACAATGAATCTCCCAAAAGCTCTTGCCTTTTAATTTATAGCTATGTATCCAACGAACCCATAGAGATTCCTTACCAGCAACAATGCTTTGAATAATTGAAGCAATAAGAGCATTATTAAAATCATGTAACCAACGAATACCAAGACCACCTTCTTCTTTTGGTAAACAAACGGCCTCCCACGTAACCTTGGATTTGCCCTTGTTAATTTCACCTTGATTCGAAAGAAAACAACACATAATTTGCTCAATCTCAAAAATAACACGACTTGGTAATATGAACACAGATGACCAATAAACATGAAGTGATGAAAAGACAGATTGAATAAGTTGTAGCCTCCCCGCGAAGGACAAGAACTTTGTTTTCCAATCTAAAACCCTTTGCTGAACTTTGTCGATCAACTTTTTAAAATCATGATAAACCAACCTCGAAGAAACCAAAGGAACCCCAAGGTACTTAACTGGTAACTTACCTTCGTCAAAAGGCATAATATTCAAAATAGCTAGTTTATCAGAAGAAGGGACATTACAAAAGTACGCCACACTCTTTGGTAAACTAGCAGCAAGACCCGACACATTCTTGAATTCTTGAAGAGCATTTGTTAAAAATCCAATAATAGTGATAAATTGTAATTTAAGTTAGTAGATGTTATTGTTGTTAAGACATGGTGAAATGATTTTTAAGGTTGAGGGACTAGGAGTGTCAATTAGCTTAATTGTAGATTTAGACTATAAATACCCTCAACTCCTTAGAAATCATAAGCCTTTAATCCATTTTTTACATACAACTTATTCAGATTGTCTCTCTCTCTCTCTAGAAAATCACACACACTAAACACACCAAGAACACACACACTTGAACCGCCATTGTTGAGATCGAATCAATAGCAGAAATCGTGTTGTTACATGTGGTATCAGAGCAAAATATCACTTTGATATCGATCCATAACTGTTTTTGATCTCAAATTTCATTCAAAATCAACCAAAAACTGGTTCCACAAAAATCGTCCCTGTTTCATTATAATTCTTCATTCAAATCGCATAAAATCATTAGTTTTTGTTCACCAATCGATTCCTCATAGCTCAAAACATATACCTGTTGAATTTTACGTTCCAATTCGATCTAAATCTCTAGATTGAAATTTTTAGTTTTGGCGCTAAAAATTGGGTTTTGATTCTGTTGTGTTATAAGCTGAATTGTGTATTAGGAGTTGTTGCGGACGTAATTACAAACGTTTTGCAAGTGATTTCACATTCTAACACTCAGTAAATCGAAAGTTATTGAAGCTTGAAAATTCATCAATGGAGTTTTTACTTTGTGTTCTGTTGGAGAAGAAGACCTCAAAACGATCTTCACTAGGACGATCTCCTTAAGATCGTCCCAGTGGTTGTTTTTCCATATTTGATACATTTTGTGTTGTGGCTTGTAGGACGATCCTCACAAGATCGTTCTAGCAAGTGTGGTTGTTAGAAAAGTGGTGTTTGTGGCTAACTGATCCATTTTGGATTGGTTTGGTCAAAATTCAAAGTGTTTAAACTTTGAAAAAGAGTTGGCAGAAACTAAGACGATCTTGCCAAGATCGTCTCAGTTACCTGACACTAAAACGATCTTGACCAAGATCGTCTCAGTGTTTGCTGTTTGTTGTGTTGGTGTGGTTAATCATTTGAAGTTGTTGTGATTGGGAATCACGCACTTCCTGGGTAACTGATCATTATTGATTGGTTTTGCTCAAATCTAATTCCTTCCAATTCAAAACAAATCTCTGTCCAAAAATTCTCAAAAACACTTAGAAAAATTTCCAAGTCTTCTAAAACGATCTTATCAAAACCGTTTCATTTCCTTGATCAAAATTCCAAGACGATCTCTTTTTAGATCGTTTCATTTTCAAAGTTCTTTATACTTCAATTTCTTTTTCAATTTCCTTTAATTCCTTTTCAATTTCCATTTCCAAATCACAAAATCATTCCTCAATTTCAGTTTCATTTCATACTTAGCCAAATTTAATCAAAGTTCATTCAAGACGATCTTCTCTAAATCGCCTTACTCTTCTTAATCCTAAAACGATCTTTTCTAAGTCGTTCTTAAATTTATTCATCTAGGACGATCTCTTCCAAGACAACCATATCCTAAAACGATCTTCTCAAGATCGTTTCAGCTTCTGAAAAATTTCAACTTTCATTCTAAGTCAAGTTCCAAATCAAATCTCTTACAAATGGCTTCTCGTGAAGCTTTGGCATTAGGTTCTGACACAAGACCCCCAGTTCTCTACCGTGGTTCTTATGGACTATGGAAGAAAAGATTCATGGATTATGTGGAATGTCAACCAAATGGTCACCTTCTTAAAGATTCCATTCTTAATGGACTTGCAGTTCATCGTCATCCCACCACTGGTGCTATACTCACTCTTGATCTTTTGAATGTGAACAAAAAGATCGAACAGCTGCAGATAACAGAGCTAGATCATGCTTATACAAAGCACTGCCAGATGAAATCTATGGTTCTGTTGATTCTTATGATATAGCCAAGGAGATATGGGATGAGGTGGCAAGACAAATGGAAGGATCTGACCTAGCTTCAACAATAAGATTAACAAATGTGTTGACTGAGTTTGACAACTTCAGCAAATTGCCAAATGAATCTCTTGAGGCTGTCTATTGTAGATTCTGCAATGTCATAAATGAACTTAGGAAGAAAAATGTCAAGAAATCAGAGATTGAGTTAAAGATCAAATTCATCAAAGCTCTTGGTCCTGAGTGGGAAGATTATGGAACTCAGATTAAGCAACATCAAAATCTGGCCAAGTTCTCCATCCATAATCTTCATGAATCCTTCAAACTCAATGATCATCAAGTCCTAAACAAAGCTTCATCGAATAAAATGCCAGAAGTTGTATCTTCTGATCCTTTGGCATTAATTGTTGAAAAGAAGGTTTCTGAAGCTCTTAAAAGGCAAATGGTAGTTGTTTCTTCGTCTGATGAGGAGGGAGATGATATGTTGGCTCCAAGAGATGGTGTGTCTGACGAATTATATCAAGCTCTTGCCCGCAGTTACAAAGCACTTCAAGAAAAAGTACTACAAAGCGAGGCCAACTAACAACAATCTCCGCACTTCTTCTACAAGTGCATTTCCCAAGAAGGAACACTATCATTCAAAAATTAATGGTCAAGGTGAATCAAGTGGATCCAAGCATGTGGAAAAGAAAGTTGAAGGTTATGACAAACAAGTTGTTGAGAAGGGTAAAGTTTCTGACAAAAAGTGCTACAATTGTGGTAATCCTGGTCATTTTGCAATTGATTGCAAGCAACCTCGTAAGCGGAACTATGAGTACTACAAGTAGAAGATGTTGTTGGCAAAGCAAGTGGAAGCCGGTCATGCATTGCTTGCTAAAAATGACAAATGGCTGTTGCTCTCGGATGATGAAGATGAGGATCTCTCTGCAAATGTGTGCTTCATGGCGAGGTTGGCCAAGGACAAAGCTTTTGAGGCTGAAAGCACTGATGATGAATATCCGGATGATGAGGTAAATCTACACTCTTGTTTTTTCAATAGTTAAAGATAAAGAGTCGTTTGATTTAGCTTTATCAAATTTAACAACTCATATCACGTCTTTAACCAACAAAAATAAGAAGTTGAAAAATAGTATTTCATTCTCTAAAAGTGAATTTTCAAAACTTTTTGAAGAATATTCAAAATTACTTTTTGACTATGATACTATTAAACAAGATTTTCAAATATACGAAGATCAAATGTTGGTTAAAGAATGTGAGTTGAATGCCTCTCCTGATTCTAAGTTATTACATAAATGTCACAATCTTGAAAAGACCATTCATGATCTTGAAAAAGCCAATCAAGATCTTGAAATTCAAAAGACCAATGAGTGGCTTCGAGCAAATGCTAGACAAATGGATGTTGATATTCTTAATAAAAAGCTTCAAGAATCCAAACCAAACAATGTTGACCTAGAAAGAAAGATTTCTGATTTAAATCATACTTGTTTTTTGAAAGGTGTTGAGATTGAAAATCTTAAAAACCAAATTGAGGAATTCAAAAAGAATATACTTTTCTATCAAGAGAAGTTATATAAAGTTAAACAAAACCCTCTCTTGGATTTCACTGCCTACTTTAACAAGTCAAAAATTGCAAAAGATGATCTTTTTCTCGGGTTGGGATTTGAGAATATCACACCATTGCAAAAAGCCAAGGATGAAATAGAACCTTTGTATGATGAAAAATTTCTTCGAAAATTGACAAATCGGAACTTCTTCATGGGTTGGGATTTGAGAATATCACACCATTACAAAAAGCAAAAGACCAAATTGAACCTCTGTATGATGAAAAATTTCTTCGCCTTGGTATGGTACAACAATTTATTCGTCCACTGGATGACGAATTTGAGACTAATGATGTTGAGAAATTACCTCAAACTGAATTTTTGGTCAACTATGATGCTATAAATGCTTCATGTAATTTTAAAGAATCTTCAATTTTCCAATTAGAAGAAATAGCATCAAATTTTCAAAACCAAGAGTCAATTGGTATTTCACCTAAACCTACTAAAATGTATGTTCCATCCACATTTTTGGAAAAACAAATAGAAGGTTTACAACAAAAGGTGAATTCTCAACAACAAGTCATTGATCATCTCAAGTCTCAAAATCCAAGTTCAGAGAATGAATTAATTGATGTAGACACCAAGAAAGTTTGTGTGAATGTTTCTACTCAAACTTATCTAAGTGCTGAAGTAAACCATTCCACTCAGACTACTTGTGTTTCATCTACTGTTTCCTCCACCCAAACATTGACTGATTCTCTTGAGTGTTCATGTCAAAATGCTACTACTGTTATAGCTGATGATTATGTGCAATCTGATTTATCTTATGACGAACTTGCGCATATTTTAGTTTTGATATGGTACTACTTTAGGTTTTTCACTTGTGAGTCTCTTGAAGAGTTAGTTGTTCACCCTAAGCTTAGTGCTAGTATAGGTGTTGATACTTCTACTTCAATTTCTTGTGAAACCAAAGATGTGTCAGTTCAAGTTGATTTCATTCCTGAGATTACCCATAGTGTGAAGTTGGAAAAACAAGATTCCTGATTTTTCAAAAATCTCTTCGGTTTCACCATTCACCAAAAATGATTTTGATAAATTCATGGAGGGAGAATATGTTTTTGATTCTGAAACTGAGAAAAAGATTGAATCTACCAAAATCAAGGTTGAATCAAAAGAGGAATCTCCAAAATCGTTTTCCAAAGCTCCAACTTCATATTATTCAAAGAAACGGGTTATTTCCAAACTCGTCAAGACTGAACCAAAGACTGTCACCAAACCAAGAATCAATAAGTTAAAAACAAAGTGTCCTACCCCGAAAAAGCATGTTAAAACCAAACAAGTTGAGACCATTCCCAAAATCAAATACAACAAAGTGAAATTTCTGGAAATCAAATCAAATGTTTCTTCGACTAGCTCTCATTCTAGTTCAATTTCTAAAGTGTCTAGGTCTAGCTCAGTTTTGCTAACTAGGGATGCTACAAATGGTGCAACTAGATATAGGGATAGATATGGTTGGTTTTCTCATGATAAACCTAAAAAACAAGAAGTTTCCGCACCCTCAAAAGAGACTAAAAAGATAAAAGTTCTTCAAAATTCTCGTTCTAATCTTCTTAGTGTCAATCCCACAGGTGGAAAGAGCTTGATTAGTGAGTCTAAATGGGTAGCTAAGTCTTTAGTACCTAAGATCACTAAAGTTGATAAAAGGAAGAAAAGGCAAAGGAGAAAAGCGGGTAAAAAAAAGAAGCTTGTTTCTGATGTGTCAAACAATTTATCTTTTAAATCCTTTTTGAAAAACAATGTTAATGGTGCCAAGGCTAAGCCTTGTGATGTTGTAAACAATGTTAATTCTCGTGTGTATGATTTGAATGGTGGTAGACATATTACTTTTGATTCATGTGTTAATGTTCGTTGGTTAAACTAAACGAAACCTAACTTTCAAATAACAATTTTTTTGGTCATTTTTCAAATCTGAAAGAAAGTTGAAAAGAAATAAATTTTATATACGGTTTGATTGATCAAGTAATTCTTTCTAATACACTTAATACTTGGTCGTGAAATGTTATACTTATACTGCTGTTAGGTTTCTGTTTTTCTTATGCACTTATAGTTCTCCCATCCCATGCCCCTGTGGCCCTGTCAGACACATTTAGAACAGTAACCTGTTTCTCTAACCCTTCTACCGGTAACTTACTCGGAGAAATAAAAATAAAGGTTAACAAAAGCATATAGAAGCTGTGTTGATTAAATGGATATTTAAGCACGTACACACCTTGGAACTAGCAATCCAAAAGTATTACCAGCCATCTAAAGGCATCACAAAGTGATCAGCTCGATGCAATATGAGTACAATTCAAATACATGTTTTCCATAACTTAAAACCATATCCTGTGATAACTATCCCATAACAAAAGAAAAATGAGAAGATGAATACTTGAACGCATAGTAGCAACGCACAATGTATAATAATCAAGAAAAGTCACAAAAATCACTGCCCAAAAGTGGATAATGTTAGAAAATCTCCTGTACACCAAATCCACGTCCAAGTAACCTAATGTCTTCACCTTGGAATTCAAAGTTCACGCTGAAAATGTTGGAGTGTCAAATCTTGTATTTTGCATCAGGAAAAGCACAATTTAACTTTTTGCGGGTGAATTATAATGCACAACATGAGTCTCATAAGGATTTTTGAGATGCACAGCTTTGAAAGAATATGCCATGATTAAATGAAGACTCTCATTGAAGACCAATTTGCCATATAAAACAGCTATACTTTATACTTTGAAAGCCTCTCTACTACTGGTGGTTCTAAAGCGGACATGCATTGCTCCCATGCTCCATTCTTCAGCATCTATAATTCAAACAAATAGATATTCCAAAAAATCACATACAAGTGCCACGTTGGCAACAAGTCAAAATGGGTGTTTACCCATCAACATGTTTGCCAAAGATCATTTGAATTCTCAACTACATAATGTAGTACTTATGATTACTAAACCATACAACTGAACTTACAAACTGCTTTGAAATGATATGATATTTAAGACCTACACATTTAGATACACACTAGATAGCTGTTAACCCCCGTTGTAAAGAAAAGATAGCCGTTAGCCCATTCAATCTTTTAGAGACAATATTGTTGAAAGTTTAGCTCAATTACTACATGAAACTCATTTCCTATCTAATTCATCAACTGATATTGTTTCCATATATGAACTTCTGCCAGCATATGTCCATTTCAACTTTCAAGACGAAAGATGTGGTTAAGATTGTGAGCACATACCTGCTTATAACCAAGCAGTACCTCCGAAACTTCATTGTGTAATTCCTCACTCCTTATTTCCTGCAAAAGAGTGACAAAATCATAGCTCAAAAGATTAGATATCCATTTTTTAATAATACTTTATCCCACGACAACCTAAAACGAAAAGATATACAAATGCATATTAAAACTATCCTAATCATATCCATTCCAATCATTTGCCTCCAATGTAACCAAAACACCAATCAAATACAGTTTAAACACTTATAACTTTCTTAATCAAATTGTTTTTCCTAAATGTCTAGTCCATATTTCTCGTTTCTTTATAATTGAACTATAAGAGATATCTAGTCAAAGCGATCAGACACGATCATTTGACACAAATATTTATCTGATATAAATTTAAAGGTTTAGTGACATGTTCCAGTTCCATGAGAAAACTTACATGCCAACTAGCAACTGCTCTACACAAGAAAACAAGAGAACTTAGAGCCCCTGATGGATTTGCTTTAACCTGCAAACCAAGCAAACATAAGTTTCTACTTCAAAACCAAACGAAAAGCTTGACTGTAACAGAGGTCCATACCATTGCACAAAGACCACGAAAAGCATCCTCCTTTTCGATATCATCCCGAATCCTGTCAACATACAAAAATAATGAAACTTTAACTACAAATGATAAATTTTAGTAGATAAGATAATGTGCTTATATTATAAAATGACTTCATATATAGTAACAGATATACATACATAGCCAGAGCAATACACCATGATTGCATAAAATGCTCCATGTGAGGTGATACAAGCTCAGGACAAACTGAGGCAAGTCTACCCAAGGTGATCGCACTATTTTCAATCAACGACTTATTCAGCCCCTGCTTCAAGAGAATAATAATATCGTTGCGATAAAAAGGGAAGCGATGAACAAATCTGAACTACATTTGACAGAACAAAGAAGTCACCTCTGCATGTTGAAGGATTGGTACTAAACATGAAATTACTGTCATCACCACCGGAGAAACTTCTTGGTTAACCTGAATTATTTAAAATGTTCAAATGGAAGCATGCCTTTATAAGATGCTTTCAGTGAGAAAAAGGTAAAACATATTAGATTCCATCACACCACGTTAAGTGTTCCTATAATGAGATGGTCATTTAATATTTTAATAACATCGTTTGTTATGCATCAAAGCAATATATCAGATAATTGGTAAACAAAAATAAAAGATCTTTTCTAATGTAAATAATTTAAACTAAATATGCAAAATACTGGAAATTAACTGGGCTTAGATTTACTGAAGATTATACAGAGAAAAAAAGAATGGTTATATCGAGAATGGAATGATAAGGCAATGTGTTTGTAAGTATATAAGAATGATTCATTTCATTGTTTCATAACAAACAAGCAATATTTATCCATTCCGGCAGAATGGACATTCTCTTCCTTCTATGATTCTTTCATACCAAACACTGCAAAAAGAGAATGCACCTTAATTGCTAATTCACCAATAGCCCAGCATGCATTATTTGCCACAGAAATAGTTTCCTTCAGCTTGGGTGTATTCTGCAAAAGGTGCACGGGTTAGCATTATAAATTTTAAAAAAATGCTAATAAATGAACACAGAATAGGGAGTTTGAAAGTCATCATACCAGTTGCTTAGCCGCAACTTCCAGGAACTCAGGCAAGCGAGGTCGTAGATGAATTGGACAAACCTAAAAAGGGAACACCAAAAAAATAAGTTACACAGTAATACAAATATGGGAGCAAGGGTTTACATCTAAACGCAGGCTACCATACCATAAAACTATTTCAGTAATTATACTGGAAAAAAAATAGAATAGAGTGAGACTCAAAGAATAACTGAACTCAAAAATAATAGTAATAATACATATCACAATGACATGTATTCCATAAAATTTAACAATTATCTATACTATATTATAAAGCAGATCTCCCCTGTTTACATTTTAAGTTTCAACATTTACTTTCCCAAAATGCCCATATATCAATTCTATATTTACCTAACACCCTTTCTCTCTCCTCAAATCTCAACCAATCATTTTTTTTCTCTCCTCTATAAATCATTTCTTCCTCCATTTCATTCAAAATCTTTTATCTCAAAAACCGTACATCGATAAATTATAAAAATTGTATGGGTGTTCTTAAAATTTAATGCTCTTTCATTAATGATGTCATTCAATATACTTTCGACGAATTTTTAAATCCGAGGGCGAAGCCCGTACGGTTAAGGCATTTGGCTATCATACTTTATGACCTATCAACCCACCATCTCACCGCCGCAAGTACTTACTCTCGTATACATACATATCAAACAAAGCAAAATACAGTTATTCCAAATTTACCCTTGCAAGGTCTCCAAGTAAAGCGAATGCACTTTGACGGATATCAGCATTATCATCCATGCAACATTGTAGAAGGAGATCCCTTAAATTACTTTGGGAAACCTGTGAAGAAGTATGACAACATGTATTATGCAAATGATTGCATTCCTACAAACTACATGTAGGAAATTTTTACATGTATTCAATAAATATGAAGAGAAAAAAAAAGGTGGATACCAAACTCTCAATTCCACTACCAAGACCTTCGGTGAGGCCAGAGAGAAGATCCAGCGAACAAACAACAAATTCTTTGTCAAACTGAACTCCAGCTGAAACGGGATCTACCTGCAGGTACAGGTACCAATGAATACATTACAAATTAGTTTTTATGCCACATGCGTTGCACGAAAATAATAACACCAAAAGCAACATACAAACATGTAAATTATTAAAGTAGAACAATATGAATGATTTCATAACAAATTATCTATTGGGAACCTTGGCAAGCTGTTGGGTCTGAATAATGTCTAGGCATCTCTGGAATACAGGTTGTGAAAATTGAGAAAATCCACTACCCAGGGCCTGAAAAGACAAATTAAACATGTCAAATTCTAACAACGGGTGAATTTAACCACTTCACGATCCAAGCAAAAGACAACTAAACATGTTAAATTCTAGCAATGGTTGCGATTTGACCTCTTTCCCATCCAACTTTAATAAATTTGAAAAAAAGTGTGCATTCCAATACTGGAACCACAGGATTAACGACTAAAAGAGGGAAAAAGTCGGCCTGGAATTGATCAGTTATTAGGTAAATTAAGGATTATCTACTGGATAAAAGTGAGTTTGATTACGAAAATATGATAAGAAAAGAGGTTTATAATGCCCGCAATTAAAGCTGGGGTAGCTGGTAGAATTAATTCACGAAAAGCTATATAAAGGTTAAAAAAGGAATGAAACGAGACTTTAAAAAAAAAAGAGTAAAAGAGGGAAAAAGTCGGCCTGGAATTGATCAGTTGTTATGTACATTAAGGATTATCTACTGGATAAAAGTGAGCTTGATTACGAAAAATATGATAAGAAAAGAGATTTATAATGCCCGCACTTCAAGCTGGGGTAGCTGGTAAAAAAATTCACGAAGAACTATATAAAGGTTAAAAGAGGAATCAAACGAGAGTTTATAAGATATAAAGAATATTAAAAAAAAAAAATAAGTTATACATAAAGATGGAGAGAAGGTAAAGGAGTAAAATAGAAAGTAGACAAAAGATAAAGAACCAAAAATGTTGGGGGATAAAATGAAATTAAAAAAAAGGTCCACTTCAAGTAAAGGACCAAGTACCCATATGTTACTATTCACTTAAAATTTGAGTTCTACAATTCAATTACAAGGAATATTTAAAAAATATATATAATACCTGTGCTACGGATGTAAAGCACTCCAAAAGTGGGAATAAGTCTTTGTCTGAATTTGATAGTTGCTGCCACTTTGCAATTAATGGTGGCATCAAGATTTCAAGGTATTTTTGCTGCAATTTACGATAATTAAAACATAGTCAGTTAAAAATCTAAATTCAGGAAAAAAGCAAATATGTAAACAAAATATAAACTATAATAAATATCCCAGACACTACTACAGCACAGGAATTATGGGCATTACCTGATTTAATTCCCCTCCAACTGCATCTGCCAAGGTACCAATTGCATCATAAACAATTCTGAGATTCCGCCTCTACATATCGTCACAAAAGAACATTAGATAAGGGAGAATAAAAAAAAAAACAAAAAAAACAAAGGACATATATTCATAAATGCGAACAGCACAAGTTAAAGGTGGCAATTTTGACCATTAACTTTTTAAAAGGTGAAATATACTGATATCATATATCATACAGGTCGTGTGGGTAAAATTAAAACAACAAATAGCTATAAAAGAAATGTGGGTAAAAGCAGAAGTGTATTTTCAAATCATAAAACATCCTAAATCCATTTCTAGTTAAAAAATTATATCGGGTATCTGACACTAATTGTGTATATGAACTTTATCTTTTGAAAAAGACAAGTGCTGGTGGTCAAACAAAGCCAGACACGTTTCTAAAAACTACCCATTTTAACATGGTACCAACCCTATCTAACTTGCACATGCCACCATTTAACACATGCAAAAACAACAGAAGATTAAGTATCAACCTGGTACTTCCCATATGCACACATCAGGTGCTTTAGAATGATCTCCAAACGTGGTGCCAGCTCGTCAGCGGCTTCCTGTACCCAAAGACACTTTAGTTATATACTTAACTTTCAGACACATGAATTACTGACACGTCATTTCCTATAAACCTCTTCAAGAGTTGCAAAAGCTGAGCAAGCAGCTTCTTGCACACGCTTGTTATTATCCAAAATTCTTCTTAGAAGGCCAGTGAGAACTTTTTCGAACCGCTCATGTCCTTCCTGATGACCAATGCCCTGAGACAGACAGTCAGATAACTAACTTTAATACCATTGAGAAGAAAACAGAATAATAGTGTACATACAAATGATGTGATTTCTCTAACGCAGGTAATGTTGGCCAAGGGTGCAAGAATCACTACTAAACCTGGACAATAAATTTGCTAAAGCGTGAAAGTGTCCAACAAGAAATGCTTCGTATCAACGGAAACTTATCATCCAAAAGAGGGATGAGGAACGCTACAATCTGCAAAAGTCATCAAATGAAGAACATAAGATTACATATTCAATCTTTCAACTCCACAGAAACCAGTAAGGTTAGAAAAGTAAGACAACCGAACATCTCTTCTATTTTAACAAACAAAAATGTGAGGTGTTCCCACGTTTTTCCCAGCAAATACTTGAATCCCATGCTAGTGCAGTTTTGCTGTCAGAGTTTCAGGCATGCAACTCTTTGCTCCACTTATAGAATTTAAACTTCAAGCATCTTTTTGAAAAACATGCAACTACAGAGATTACCTCAGAAAGATGAGGATAAAGACCATTGATGCAACCTTCAGCTATGGCACCGAGAGCTAAAACTGCAGCTTCCCTCTCTTTCCAGCTTGCATCATCTATTGTACCTAGCTTGGACTGCAGATACCAAAAATTTGTATGAATCCTTATGATCCATACAGAACTTTCAAGTAATAAGCTTACTTTGATAATCTAGTTAGGTTATTAAGATGGAATATACTCTTGGAGTTTCTATCTTATAAAAACTAAATTAAATACCTGGACAAAGGGCATTAAAGTTGGAAGAATTTCATCTCCAAACACATTAGATATCATATCCAAGGCAGCAGCACTGCACTTGCGGAGGTTCCATATATTCACTATGTCATCATCCTGAACATTGCAGTAGATAAGAAAAAGGTATAGAAGATGCCACTAATATTACCACATGAGAAGATTGTGCATCTGTGCTTATTTAAAGATGTTAAAATGGATGGTTTGGACATATCAAACTAAATAATTTTTAGTACCCTAAGACAGCTGAACATTGTATGGGGCTAGTCCTTGGTGAAGGTCAGTCAGGTGCAAAAGACCACAAGGTTAGGGTTTTTGTGTCGTTCTAAACCTTTTTCTAGAATAATGATCCACAATTACTATCAACACAATTTTCATCTAGTTAACCATTATAACTAAATGGGTCAAAACTACCACCTCTGTATTTATCAAATATATATTCAGACTGAGTTTAAAATATATCAGGATCATACATCATCTTCAGCATCATCTGATCCATGAAAACGTGATGAATGGAAGCGTGGCTTCAAATCCTGCATAGGTAACATAAATTAAGAAAATTGTTCAGGAATGATCCTAGAGTTTGCTAAATAGAGACAGAAATCAAAACCTGGTCTCGGTCTGGAAGAGAGCCATCCTCCTGCAAGACAATTTTAATTATAATCTGCAAGGGAAGAACAAGATAATTAATGAAAAGCCAAGGAAAAGAGTAGACCTCTGCGTCAAGTAGCGACTCATCATCCTCAGCATAAGCCATGTTTGACAACAAAACCTACCAAGTGCACATATACACGTAAAAAATACAAACAACATTTACCAAAAATATGGCATAAACTAATGCAGAAAGAAAAAGATGAGAATAATAATGCAATAAGGAAGGCTAATGTACTGGGATCAAACGTGGCAAGAATGCTCTTAAATTTTCCGGTGGCAATGGAGCTTCACAATATGCAGACCTGCAGATTATGTGAGTTAATCAGACATAAAAGATCTTAGCATCAGTTCTATTTTCAACATAAGAGAATAAATCTAATTTGCGTACATCATTTATGTTTTCTTTTTTTTGTGTTCGTAACTTCGTATGATACCTAGGAATCGTATTTGGTAACAATGAAGAATTGTTGAATATACTCCAAGTGTTTAATAACAAAAATTCACCACCTTAAGGTATAGACTAATTTAACCAAACAAAAATATGAAACTATAAATTTCTAGTAACTTCAACAAATTAAGTGATGATAATAAATGATCAATATGAAACTATAAAATTTTATAAAATCTTACTTAAGTATAATATTGATCTACAGTTTTGTAAGCATAAACTAATGTTAACATAATAATTTTTAACAAAGCAACAAATAATGAAACCTAAAATTTACTAGTATAGATAGATACTTGTTCGGAAAAAAATTAGGGAAAAATTAGTTTAACGGAGATGAACACAAAAAAAAATGATATGCACAAATAAAACCTTTACCAAAATTCACAGGCTTCAAGTGACACTTCATCATCAGGGTCCTTGTTCACTTGTAGCATATATTCAATTAAATTACGCAAATGTGGCTGCAGGGCACAAAATCAATATGTTGGTAAAATAAAGATCACGTATAACTATGCATAAAGAAAATCACAATGTCTGTTGGAGATATAATGCATTAAGAAAGCAGCAAGATGTATAATGATGAATACCAGAAGTAAAGAATATCAAATCAAATTATAACAAAATCCTACCTCAAGAAAACTGGGACGAACTTCAATAAGTTGCACGAAAGCCGAGCAAACCTAAACACCATGTGACCAGTTAGAATCATGATTTCATGATGATACAAAGCACTTGATATGAACATAATATATATTCAAACAGGATTCAGTAAACCAAAGTACCAAACAAAAAAGGGATAAAAGCCTTAAATTGCAAAACTTCTATTAAAGGAACAGTGTATACTGCACGGAACTGCAGCTCATAACAACATATATATTCTATTAAATTACAAAACGAATTAAAATTCAATAAAAGAGAGAAAAAAAATACAGAAAATAATTACTTAGTTTGCACCAACTCGGTATTAAGAACAAAAATGGCAACATCTATGTAAAAAAAAACAAAGACTCCAAAATATAAGCTAAAAGGGGCATAGATGTGAAAGAAAGATTTAAAATTCAGATGCCACACTAAATGACAATGGGTCAAAAATATTTACCAATTTCCGTACTTCTGATGATGAATCGTTAGCGAGAACAAACAAACCTTGCAGGTAAGTATCCATAGCCATATACAAAACCTGTAAAAAGTTCAAGTGTTTACTGTTTAGTATTTTATACAGTAGAAACTATAGTTATTTGGTAGAAGATAAATTCTCAAATCCTACTTACTGGTGGCATCAACATAATGTACTGATTTACTGAACCCAATGCTAGCTTTCTAAGAGTGGCATGTGGGGACTGAAATAGCTGTAGCAATATAATAACACATGAGATCAATAGATGGTGCAGGGAAACAAAGTTATCATAATAGCAAGATCAAAGTGTTACCGCGAGTAATCTTGGGAGGAATATATCAATCGGTCTATCAGATGGTCCAGAATTTTCTGCCTCCAACACTTGAGGAATGTCCTCGCAAATCTGTAGTTTACAATTAATTATCATTCATATATTGTGAGCAACCTAAAGATGCTTCTTGCAGACAAGGTCGATTGTTTATTGCATTTATGTGGATTGAGATCTGTTCACATGGAGAGTGTATATATGTACACACACATAATGGTACACTATTGAGAAAGTAATATTTATTTCTACTCTTGTAAATGCATTGCCTACTTTAATGTAAAGTAACCTTACTGTTAATGGCAATGTATAAGTCAACTGCAGAGAAGAAAAGTTACCTATTCCTACGGATGTTAGCAGAGTTTAGACAGTTGAACAACTATACAGTGATTAAGACCATTATTATACGATCAGAGAGCCAATTCGAGTTCACCCTAACCTAAATATTAAGATCACCTTTTGTATCATGGCATCTCACTTGTCTAAGCATCTAGTACAGTACATAATGAGAAGTAGAGTCATAAAGATTAAGTCGGCTTAAGAGGCTTAAAACTCATGCATGTGCGGAAGTGGTGAAAGACTCATATCCAATAAAAGCATTGACTCCGGTGCAAATTTGAATCACTGTCCAGTAATACGTGTGTCGAGCTATATGCAACAGCACTATGCTGATATATAGCTACGGACTCAGACAGATCACCCAATGTGACTATAAAATGATAGTCAGGAAGCTATTCAAAAAAAAAAAAAAAAGAGCCTGCATTTGCATGACCGACACTTGGAAAACTGTCATTTGAGGTTATCATGTTATACAGAGCATGAAAGCCTGCTTAAACTAAGATGCATATCCACAAGTATCACTAACATCTTAAAATTCAAACTATGTCTCAAGAAGTCCCTGACTCCCTTGGTACACTCATACGCAGCAAGTAGAGGATGATAAATATATATACATATATATATATATGGGGGGAGGGAATATGAGGCTGTTAGGCACCTAAGTTGGGTGAAAAACCCCTCACGTACCTTTTTTTAAACCATAAAAATCATGGGGGGGCAAGCATTTACTCAAAATATTAAAATATTGGTATGTGAGGGGTTTTTCACCCAAGTTGGGTGCATAACAGCCCCATACTCACTTTTCTCTATATATATACAAGCTTTAGTACAAGGGGTAAGTTATCAATACCATCACTTATTTGAAGTATTAATACCTGATACTTGTACACGACACCAGGCTTTTCTCGTGACCTAAGCTATTTTAACTAGCAAACACCTACATGTTTCTGCTAAGGCGATAACACTAGCCTTGCTATGCAAAAAAGTAATTACATCCTTGTTTCATTATACTTCTCATAATCTATCATATGATAGTAGTTTTCAATCAGTCTAAATGCATGGAAAGGGCAAAAGGTTAATTATGGAAAGTAAAAAATCGAATTCTATAGTTTTCTACGTAAACATGGTAGACAACACAAGATACATAGAAAAGAAACAACCAAATGTGCAAAACCTTTAACTTAATATCCACACTCTACACTAGGATAGAAAATACCAAAAAATGAAACAGTTTATGCATAAATGACAAAACGTTAGTAAGAAATACCTTAGACAAAGCATCCATAGCACCTTCCATATGAGTTAAGTCATTACTATCCAAGCACTTGACAAGGGAATGCAACAACTCAGGCCATCCTAAAACACCACCAATCTGAACAAGAACACTAATGATAGTTCCAGAAGTAGACCTGATTTGTCTATCTGCTGAGCCCAAACATGGTAGCAGCTCAGCTTTTATGTATTCCTGATTCGTTGGAGGCATGGACTTGAATGCAGTTTTTAGATTGTTTTTCAAAAGTAATCCAGCTGCCTGCCGGACCTCCACTGGCTTACCCTGTAAATTTATACATGTCATATCAACCCAAAGAACATGCATATCAAAGAACATTCCCCTAATCCCCTTCACCTAGTCACTAATGCAAACAAGACAATAACATCATTAATACCAAATAAACAAAATGATAGGAAAGAAGATAAAAAACTGTAGTGAAGATATAAGTATTCTCTACAGAATAGTTCTTAAAGTTCAAACGAAGGACATCAGTTATACATGCAGCAAAATGAGCACTCTACTTGGCAACTGAAAGAAAAGATTTGAAACCCACAGAGATAATTTGATGTATAAAAAACCTCTGCAAACATAGGATTTGTTTTTCAATCCTTTACTTACTAGTTACTACTCCTTCCACACAAAAAAGGAGGTACATTCTATTTTGGGATGGCAATAGCCAATAGAAAATCCTAAGGTTGTGTTATTTATAGAAACCTTTTTCTAATTTTCAATTCTCAAAAAAATAAAAGGGGTTCTTATATCTCTGGAAAACCGTTGAAAATTTTGAAAACGCATTTAGTTGTCAATTGGAAAACCAATTATAAAATGGAAAATAGTTAGAAAACTATAAAAATGAGTTTCCAAAGTGTAGTTATAAATTAGAAAAATAGGAAAAGGTGTAATGGTATCCCGGTTCTGTTCGTTAATGAAGTAGGGGTGGATAAACCGAAGCTGATCAAGAAAAGTGTTCCCTTAGAGATAAATTCCAGGAAAGTTGGCCCAACAGGCCCCTCCCAAATTTTTGTTTTGGGTCGACATTACCTACTTCGGAGGCTGATAATATTATTGCTACCTTTACGGCTGAGGAACTCAAGATTGCTGTATTCGACTGTGGAGATGATAAGGCCCCGGGCCCAGATGGCTTCAATATCAAGTTTCTAAAAAAGTTTTGGCATAAGTTCGAAGCGGATTTTTTGGCTATCTTTAATGAATTTTTTCATGCAGGTAAGATAAGTAGAGGCTGTAACTCTGCTTTCATTACTCTCATCCCGAAAACCATTGATCCAGGTAGCCTTAATGATTATAGACCAATCACATTGGTCGGCATTATTAGTAAGGTGATCTCGAAGGTCTTGAGCAATCGTTTAAAGAAGGTATTAAGCCCGCTTATCTCCAACACCCAGTCTGCCTTTTTGAGTGATCGTCTGATTATGGATGGGCCGTTGATTCTTAATGACATGGTATCTTGGATCAAACAGACGAAAAAGAAAGCGTTCTTATTCAAGGCTGATTTTTAATAAGGTATATGACAACGTTAATTGGAAGTTTTTGTTAGCTGTCATGGAACAGATGGGTTTTCCATCGAGATGGTGTGGCTGGATTCATGGGCTCCTTTTGTCGGCAAGGGCGGCGGTTTTGGTGAATGGATCACCTACTTTCGAATTCCAATGTTTCAAAGGTAAGCGCCAAGGTGATTCTCCTTTTTTATTCTTGATGGTTATGGAGGGATTCTCGACCATGATTAATAACACCTCAACCTCATTCTCTTTTGGACTGGAATTACCAAACAACGGTCCTGTTGTCTCACATTTATTCTACGCCGATGACTAAACCTTTGTGGGTGAATGGTCAAGCAATAATATCAACAAAGTTGCGAGAATGCTTAGAGTGTTTTATCTTTGTTCTGGATTGAAAATTAATTTTAGGAAATCAAATCTTTTTGGTGTTGGAGTGGAGGATGTAGAAGTTAAAAGAATGGCTGATGTTATTTGTTGTAAAGAAGGCACACTACCTTATGATCATCTTGGTATACGGAGGGGGAGGAAATATGAACAGGCTGTCAAGTTGGAACTTTTTGTTTGACATCTTCGAATCAAGATTAGCTAGATGGAAGGCCAACTGTTTATCCATTGGGGGGAGGATAAATCTAATTAAAGGGGTCTTGGAAAGTTTACCAACTTCCTACTTCTCGTTATTCAAAGTTCCAGAATCGGTGATTAATGGTTTGGAATCGATCATTCAAAGATTTTTATGGGGTGGGACATTGGATCAAAATAAGATTAATTGGGTGTCATGGGATCGTGTTACTTCACCGATTAAAGATCGTGGTCTTGGTCTCACGAAATTGAAAGACTCGTATGTCGCGTTACTTTCAAAGTGGATCTGGCGATACAGGAACAAACCTACAGCCTTGTGGAGAAAGGTAATTGATGCAATCCATGGATCAAATAGGGGGAGGCTTTCAGTTCTGGTTAAGGCTTCAGTTACAGGAGTTTGGAAGTCTTTATTTGGCCTGGTGGATAAGTATAAGGTTCATGGTAAAGGTCTAAGCAGCATGTTTAAAGGTATATGTGGCAATGGTAACAACATTCGCTTTTGGTTGGACCCGTGGATCAATGATTCGTGTCTTAAAGATAGCTTTCCCAGATGGTTTTAGATGGAGAAAGCGAAAACTTGCTCGGTGAGTGACCGATTCTGTCCTGATGAAAAGAGATTTGTAGGCTGCCCGTAGTGGTATTCGACACCATTATCTGCTGAGCTAGTCGAAGAATGGAGTAATTTTAGTACTCTTATGGAAGGGGTGAGGTTAACCGATTCATATGACAGGTGGGCGTGGTTAGGGGAGAAAGATGAAGTGTTCTCGGTGAAAAGTGTTAAGAAGTTCATCTCAAGCGGCAAGGATTACAGTCAAAGATACGTCTTTAAGTAGGCAAAAGGAGTGCCAAAAAAGTGTAACGTGTTCATATGGCGAGCGGCTCTTGATCGGGTACCTACCTATAAAGCTCTTCAACTACGTAGTTGTAATTTTGGTTCTCTTTTATGTGGCTTATGTAATAGTTGGAATGAGACAATCGAGCATATACTCTGTTCTTGTCAAGTGGCTGTAACAATTTGGGGGAGGATTGGATGTTGGTGCAAAACCAACTCCTTCATGGTTTCATCAGTCAAGGATTTAATTGAGGTGCACATGAAAGTTGGTCTAGGTAAGAAAGAGAGAAAAGTATTCAAAGGAATTGTATTTGTTACTTGTTGGTGCTTATGGAAAGCCCGGAATGAAAAGATTTTTGAGCAACAAACGGTCATCATTGACAAGGTGTTCCAAGAAATTAAGGCTTTAAGCTTCTTATAGTACAAACATCAGGTTAGGAAAGGTAGTTTTAGTTGGGAGAATTGGAACAATTTTAATGTAATGTAACTCCTGTACCATGATTGCTACTTCGTAATTGTGGAGTAGTTGATATATATAGAACATATACTTGTCAAAAAAATAGAAAACTGAATTTTCTGTATTCAGAAATAACATTACGAAAAAATCACAGTTGTATACATTTTCTGTTATCAATGTTTCCGTTGACATTTTTTCCTAAAAAACACTCATAGTTTTCTACAACTAAGCACACCCTAAGCTTCTATCTTGTTTCTACCAAAATATCTATCTACCTAACTTAAGATATTGCACAGATTGAAATCGGTAAGAGTTTTTTTCTATTTTGCCTTGCTACCAAGGTATTTTACGTAACTGATCATCAGTCAAACTACCCTAAACAAATTATAAGTCAACCGTTGTATTTTTAGGACAAGGTGTTTCCTAATTATTTGGGGGGGGGGGATCTTATAATAACACCAAAAGATATAATAACAGGAAAAATAAAAAGTAATAAAGCCTCCAAGTATTAGTCATTTAAACTCATGATTATTAGATAAGTTTTTAAACTACATACAAATTCACAGATGCTTGATGAACTAAAAGAAGCTCAACTATATTATCATACTTTCTACTACTTTAATCAAACTATGGGGGACCCACAAATTACAAGCTTTCCATGATAGACTAAAATCTATCAATCTAAAAATCAATATAATGATAATAATATCCCTAACATTAAATTTAAATTGATGAATTAATTTAAAAAGTTTGGGGAGGAAAATGATACCTCAGCGCGAGCCAAGATGAAAGCGAGGTAATTATTAAAATCAGGGAACTGAGAATAGTGTTGAAGCTGCTGCCAAATTTGAGACTTATCAGAAGAAGGAGAGATTTGTTGTTCGAGTAAGCCACAGATCTCTTTAAACCCTGCTTCTTGTGGCTGCCATGTATTATTATTCACAGCTGTCGCCGCCGCCATAGTAGTAGATATTGATTGATTGATGTATGTTTTTGAATTATAGATGTGTGGAAGAAAGAAGTTTCGTTGTGCAAGGAGATGAGGAGGACAGACTGACTGACTTTAGGGGTTTTGTTCAAACTTCAAAAGAACGAATGGGGAAAAAAATGTCAGACAAGGGAGGAGTTTCGCTGTATTTTTGATAAATTATTTACAACCCCCCCTACTTTCTTTTCTTGAGAAAGGGAATCAGCAAGCAAAATAAGTTAAACGAACCGTTGGTACAATAATTATACAATTCCAATACAACATTTCGCTCATCGGATTTTGCTTGTCCAACCGACCATAGTTCGATCCGGTCTTGAGGTTTTGACTTGAACTCATCTCAGATTTACACCAATTAAATCTCAAGGTATTTTTCATGAGAAGGGGGTTGAAGGTCCAGCAAATCGCTGGTTAAAATTGTCTTCAGCACGTCTAAATCGAATCTAAATTTAAAAAAAAAAAAAAAACTAACTATACTTTATGCATAATTTTAATTTTAATTTATATGTAATTTTAAATTTTTCTTAAAAATCATTCACCATTAAGTATAAAACACAATGTGATGCGAAATTGCCCTGAATTAAACTCAGACCGAATAAGTCTGGACTCAGCTCAACGCATGATGATGTTTTTCTCGATGGCACACTTTGGGAAGAAAATTAGTAATCCTATATGCCCCTTAGGATTCATCTTACTTAAATGGGAAGCCTGAAATTGGGGGGAAGTTTGAAGATCAGCCTGCGAGTTCGTCCAATCTGAGTCAACTTAGAAGAAGAGTCGGATCAGGACAACCAGTTTAGATCAGCTTGGAGTAGGGTCAACTCGGAACTGAATCAGCTTGAGATTTTCAAACTTATCTATTTTAATGCTTCAATAACCAAGTTAAGTCATGTGATTAACACGCATGTGTGGTTGTTATAAATGAATCTCAATAAGGGTTAGGATTCGGTACGAGTTTCTTGTCTTATTTGGTGGCATGCTATCGTGGAAGGAATATGGGTAATGGGGACCAGTGTGAGAAACAACCACCAACCTACAATTGCAGTTTTGTTCCCTTTTCTTATTTGTTGTTTTGTGTTTGTACAACCAATTGAGGTTTGTGAAAGAGGGAGATGGATGATTTAGATGGCGATTCCCTGCTCGTAAGATATTACTCCTTTGTACGCCTATCGAAATATGATATAGGTTACTTTTAGGGTTTCTTCCTTATTCTCTTCTCTTCCGCTTCTCTCCTTTTTATAGTAGGTTTTTGTAAGTCCCAAATAAGATGGTTAAACCCGACTGACAAGCAATTTTGATCTGGAATGACAAGTTCAAAATGCGTTCCAGATATGGATATAAACAATAAAGTATATAACTAAAAGTAAATTGCAAGAAACTAAAATGTTGAAACTATATAAATAATATATATATAGTGAAAAGTTATTTTGAGAAACTTTTTTTTTTGTGAGAACCTTTGAGAACTTTTCAAATCAAGCCCAACCGATAATTATTCTTTACATGAAAATTGTTTTTTGATTGTTTTCTGAATAACTTATGTGTAATTTTGAAGTTTATAATTATGTAGATGCATGGATTATCATCCGTTATATAATTATATGGAGATTTGGATTCTTGATCACATATGCACGAATATTGCTATGATTACATGTGATCATAGCAATATTCGTGCACATGTGATCAAGAATCCAAATCTCCACATAATTGTATAACGGATGATAATACATGACTCCACACAATTATAAACTTCAAAGTTACACATAAGTTATTCAGAAAACAGTCAAAAAACTATTTTCATGTAAAGAACAATCATCGGTTGGGCTTGATTTGAAAAGTTCTCAAAGGTTCTCACAAAAAAAGGGTTCTCAAAATAACTTTACCATATATATATATATAATCAAGTATGTGGCATTGAGACACGATATACTTTTCAATGTATTTTATTCATTGATATAAAAAAAATACAAAGGTTGTTGCGGAACAAAGATAAACACCCAAGTGTAATATCTAAACAACCTTGAAATACACATGATCTAATAACTTGGAAATGCTCGTAAGAATTACTTAGAGTATAACTCACAAGTTACAATGCCAAAATTTCGAGCGTTTTGCAAGTTATGAGAAGCCTTGTATTTATAGGCAAAGTCCATGATGATGTGGACAATGGCCGTACATAAATACTGTTAGGAAACATTTAAGGAATTCAAATTGATTCCTCAAAATGTGTATTTTAAGGTTAAGTGTGAAAGTCATTTGATATGACATTTCACACTTTATTCCCAACCTTTTACTCAATCTATTACTTTACCAGGTACAATGTAATTAACCGGGTAAAGAGAGATAAAGTAAAAAAAAGCTTACTTGAAATCAGTGTAAAAGTGTTGTAAGTACTTTTACACTGAGATGCTTCAGTCTTCGATCAGGTAGAATCTTCTCTAGGCTCTGCTTCTGAGATGATTCTCTTTCTTCAGTCTTCAGTCTTCAACTTCAGAATAAATGCTTTCAGTTTGGGCTAATCTGATCTGAAGTGAAGCTTCAGTGAAGTGATTCTGAAATGGTTCAGAATCCTGTACAAGTATTCTTCACTAAACTTCAACTATTTCTGAACATTCGACCGAACAGTTTTCTTGGGGGATAAGCTTTGGAAACTCGGTTAGCCCTTTCGCATTATTGGCAACAATTTCCTCTATTTAAGGAAGTGATATGGTTATGTAACGTTTAGTGCTTATCTTTTATACCAAAGCTTCGTGTAGTCTGCGTGGCATCCTCGGGGTTGTCTCCATTTGAAGTCCCTTTGGGATTGTCTCCGTCTGAAGTCCTTATCCATATTGGTGGGTACGTCATCAAGCCCCTAATTTAATATAAGGAGCTGCGAAGATCGTTATGTTAAACTCAAAAAACTTTTGCATGAGTGGCACATCAATGTATTCTATAAGTTGTTTGATAGTTGTAATTCTTTCGAGCGTATGTCGTTTCTTTGTTTACAAAATTCCTAACCCCTGTTACTCACATATCAACAACTTCGTATGGTAAGCCTATCACGGAGTTTGCCCAAGCTTTATAGGTAAGCCGTTACAAAGTTCAGGCAACTGTCGAATGTGAGTATGCTAAGGTTTCAGAGATCTGATAATGACAAGTAGCTTTTGTAAAATAGCAATATGTTTAATTCTGTAGTGTAGGTATGAGCTGCGAGGGTCATATTATTAGTACTTTGAAAACTCTTTCCGCGTGCCTCTGGGTGTGAGCTATCTTTTGGAAGGGGTGGAATTTGACTATACTGCATATTCGTTGGGTCTTGTAAATTAGCAACAGTTGATCTCGTATCTTGATATAAATGGATGTTAGATCTGGCTTTTGTTGTTGAAGACTTATCGTTATATTACCGCCTTCCTAATTTCCCTTTAAAGTTTCCGATTCATTTATGATGAAGTGGGACCATCATAAGAAGAGGAGTACCTTTTGCAAACATGGTCGAATAAAGACTGTCGGCCAGAAATTCAAGATCGGATCTGGCTCATATTTTGATATGATAAAAATACGTCATTTGGAATCAGATCTGAAGACGTTGAAGCAGCGCCTTGAAGATGGTTATTGTGTCTTGGATCCTGTTCTTGAGTTTGATGTAACCAGTTGTTGTTCTGATCTTTGTAAATTGGAGAGCTATCTTGAAATTAAAGATATTCAATTGCAGGTGGCTCGAGATGGCATGTTGGAGAGGGAAAATCACTTGCAGTCGCTTCGCTCTGAATTGTCTCTTCTTCAAGCTAGGTGTTGTCCAATATGGTTCCTTTTGTGCATCATCTGACTATTGTGAATCCTCGTGCTGGTCAATCTCTCGTTGATGAGGTTGCTGGTGAAGACTTTGATGTTGACAAACTGTGCCCGAATTCTTCATCCGGGCTTTAATTTTTGGTTGTTATCGTCGTTTAGGATACGAAATCGACTAGTTTTTGAGTCTTTTAGCCAAGTAAAGGATATCTTTAATATGTAGTTGCACAAAACTAATTACATGAATGCATAATATGTCAAATAAAAGCCTTAATCAAGGTTCAATTCGTTTCTTACACACAAATGTAACCGAAAGATGCACAATCCACAATCAAACGACATGATTCACTTAGCTTTTGATAAATACTGAAAAAGTAAACGTATATATACATATAGAACGAATTAAATAGATGAAGAACAGCCTTACCCATGTTTTTTTATGATGATTATGATAATACACACTTGTTTCTTGATCGATGATTGAAGCCTTGATTGATTTACATGCATTTAGAACCGAAAATCAATAGAAAATTTTGCTAGAATTCTTGAAAGAAAACCTTGAGTGTGTGTGTAGCTATGTGAACGACCAAAACAAGGAAAAGAGGGCAAAAGGCGTGTCTTCTATTTATAGGGAGAGCCAAGGGAGGGGAGGTCCGTCAGACTAACGGAACGCCTGACAGATTTAGTCCTTTTTGCTTACCGAACGAACACCGAATGTCATAGAAATGATTTGACCATATTTTATAATATATTTTTGAATTATGAACACAACAACTAGTCACATGACCATATTTGACTCACGAAAGTATTTTAAGTCTTTATTTAGGCATTTCTATTAAACCGCTAGTTTTCCTCAAACATTCGTACCAAGTCTTAAAAAGTCTAAAACACTAGTATACAATAAAATGACATGTCTTAATCATACTTTAATCCATAAAAACTCACGTCTTTAGACTTATGTTTGACGGTTACTAACCTTATTCGAACAGAAAAGTACAGTCAGACGAACGCTCAGGTGACAGTTGTTACATCATTACCCCGTTAAAAGAATTTCGTCCCGAAATTTAACTCGAACTAGTCCCATTAAACAATTGGGGGTATTTTGTCTTGAAATGATCTTCCCGTTCCTAAGTATACTCAGGCCCTCGCTTTGAATTCCATCGAACTTTGACAAGTGTATACTTGGTTTTCTTTAGTTTCCGCACCTTGCAATCCACAATCTCTAAAGGCTCTTCAACAAAATTCAACTTATCGTCAATCCGGATTTCGTCCATAGGCACATGACGATATTTTTCAGCTAGACATTTTCGAAGATGCGACACATGAAATACGTCGTGAACTCCCTTAAGTTCTTCCGAAAGTCTCAATCGATAAGCCACCTTGCCAATTCTTTCTAATATCTCAAAAGGTCCAATAAATCTTGGTCCAAGTTTTCCACTCTTGACGAATTTAACCACTCCTTTCCACGGGGAAACCTTAAGAAGTACACGGTCCCCGACACTGAATTCCAAGGGTCTACGTCTGACGTCAGCATACTTCTTTTGATGTTCATGTGCTAATCTAAGTCTCTCTTTAATCTGAATTATTTTCTCGGCAGTCTCTTCAATAAGCTCAGGCCCAACCAACTGGCTATCACCAAAGTTAGACCGTGCAACAGGTGATCTATACTTCCGTCCATACAATGCCTTGAAAGGTACCATATTAATACTCGCGTGATAACTATTGTTGTAAGAGAATTCTATTAAATGTAGATGGTCATCCCAGTTACCACCAACATCTAAGACACAGGCTCTCAACATGTCTTCTAAGGTCTGAATCGTACGTTCACTCTGACCATCGGTTTGTGGATGGTACGCCGTACTCATGTTTATCCTAGTCCCAAAGGCCTTCTGAAACCCTCGCCAAAACTGAGAATTAAAGCAAGTATCTCTGTCTGAAATAATCGAAACTGGTACGCCATGTTTCGATACGACTTCCTTTACATACTTCCTCACCAATTTCTCTGTGGGGTCTTTTTCACGAATGGCCAAGAAATGAGCAGACTTTGTCAGTCTATCGATGATCACCCAAATCATATCATGACCCTCCTTCGTCCTAGGTAGCTTGGTAATGAAATCCATAGTTATGTTCTCCCACTTCCATTCAGGAATTTCTGGTTGTCTGATAATCACGCAGGCTTTTGATGTTCCGCTTTCACTTGTAGGCATGTCAAGCATCGACTTACAAACTCAGCAACCTCTTTCTTCATGCCAGGCCACCAATATAACTCACGCAAATCATAGTACATCTTGTCGGTGCCCGGATGGACCGAATACCTTGTATTATGAGCTTCGTTCAATACCAATGTTCGTAAATCACCAGTGGAAGGAACCCATAGTCTGTCCACGAAATACAAGCCGTCATCGTCTCTTCTATCCAAATGTTGTTCCATTCCTCGTAGTTCCTTCTTAAGAAGATCTTTATCGCCAACAACCACTGACTGTGCTTCTATGATTTGGTCTCTAACACTCCTTTGTACTGTAATACTCATAACACGTACCCGTCTAGGCTTAACCCTTTCTTTACGGCTTAGGGCGTCGGTCACTACATTGGCTTTCCCCGGGTGATAACGAATGTCACAGTCATAATCACTGAGTAACTCAAGCCATCTTCGTTGTCTCATATTTAAATCTTGTTGATTGAAAATATGTTGTAGACTCTTGTGATCCATGTAGATTACACATTTGGTCCCATACAAATAATGCCTCCAGCACTTTAATGCAAAAACCACTGCTCCTAATTCCAAGTCATGAGTTATGTAATTCTTCTCATGGACCTTGCCTCTTTGCATAAGCACACAACCTAATCCTTGACCCGATGCATCACTGTACACTATAAAGTCATCAGATCCTTCAGGCAGACTCAAAATCGGCGCATTACATAGCTTATCTTTCAAGATTTGAAACGTTGCTTCTTGTTTTTCACCCAAGACATACGGCCTATCCTTCTGGGTTAATTGCATAAGTGGCAATGCAATCTTAGAGAAATTCTCGATGAACCTTCTATAGTAGCCAGCCAGACCAAGGAATTGTCTGACTTCAGTCGGTGTCTCTGGTGTTCTCCAGTTCTTGACTGAATCAATCTTGCTAGGATCCACGTGTATTCCATCCTTGCTCACGAAATGTCCCAAAAAGTGTACCTCATCAAGCCAAAACTCACATTTAGAAAATTTTCCGTACAGTTTTTCCTTCCTCAGTAATTCTAGTACCCTTCTTAGATGTTCAGCATGTTCTTCCTTTGTCTTTGAGTAAATTAGGATGTCGTTGATAAACACAATTACAAACTTATCCAAATACGGTCGACACACTCTATTCATCAAATCCATGAATACTGCTAGTGCGTTAGTCAATCCAAAAGGCATCACTGTGAACTCAAAATGTCCATATCTCGTTCTAAAGGCAGTCTTTGGTATATCGTCCTCGTGTACACGCAGTTGATGATACCCTGAACGTAAGTCAATTTTTGAGAAACACTTTGCGCCTTGAAGTTGGTCGACCAGATCATCAATCCTAGGAAGGGGATAACGATTATTTACTGTTAACTTATTCAACTCGCGATAGTCAATACACATGCGAAAAGAGCCATCCTTCTTTTTGACGAATAAAACAGGTGCTCCCCACGGTGATTGACTAGGCCTAATAAATCCTTTGTCTTGAAGTTCTTTTAATTGCATGGCTAACTCTTGTAATTCAGTTGTTGCTAATCTATAAGGGGACTTTGCTACAGGAGCTGCATTAGGAACAAGACTAATGCGAAAATCAAGTTGTCGAGACGGAGGTAAGCCAGGTAAATCATCAGGGAAAACATCTTGATAGTCCTGAATGACGGGGACATCAATCAAGCTAACCTTTTTAGCAGACGCACTCATGACACGACCCTCAAAAGAATCAGACACCTCACCCTGAACTTCTAATATCTCGCCATTTGGTAAGGGAATTCTAACAATTTTTGCACTACATAGAATTGTCGCATCGACCAAAGACATCCAGTCCATACCAACAATAACGTCAAAACTCCCCATTTCAAAAGGTACTAAGTCAATAAAGAAAACATGATTATTAAGAACTAATGTGCACGAATGGATGACTTGGTCTAATTTGACTAACCCACCATTAGCCATTTCTACGTCAAAACATAAATAAATAGGGCTCGGCTTAGCATTCAGTAAAGGAACGAAACTAGTCGCGACAAAACTATAATCAACTCCAAAATCAAAGAGAACAGTAACGTAATGACCATTTAGAAGAAAAGTACCTGCAACAAAGTTCGGGTCGTTGCGAGCCTTAGCAGCATTTAGAACAAAAGCACAACCTCTAGCAGCTGGAGCCTGATTGCCCCTATTCTGATTAGGTCCAGTAATTTGTAGCTGGTTAGGATGAATGGCCACTTGAACTTGTTTTCCAACCCACTTAGGACACGTGTTCCGATAGTGATCAGTGGCCCCACATTCATAACATCCTCCACGAACTTCGGTTGGTCTCCTTTGATTCAATGGTGCCCTATTCAATGGTGCCACCTGAGTCCTTGGTTCCCGACAGTAATTTGCCAAATGCCCAGTCTTATTGCAGTTGTAGCATGTTAAGCAATTCTGATTTACTGCATAGTGAAGATTGCACTTGGTACACTTAGGGTGAGGACCCACATATTCCTTTTTGCCAGCATCAGTCACTGCAAATACCTTGCCTCTGTTCTGTCTCTTCCCATCAAATCGCCAAACTTTCTTACTACTACTCGTCCCACTGCTTTCCTATCTTTTTTGTCCCAACAACAGTAATTGTTCCACACTGAACCAACTCCTCTGTCATAGCTTCAGACCTCAATATAGCCTCCTCTAGGGTAAGTGGGTGAACAACAGCCATAGTCGACCTAACCTGAGGAATTAACCCACGAAGATACTTCTCTATACCTTTGTTCTCAGGTTCAACCAAATGTGGAACAAGCCTTGACAGTTCATTAAAACGGGTAGTATATCCAGCATGATCAGCACCAACCATCTTATGTTCCAAAAACTCTCGTTCTAGCTTCACCAGTTCGGTTGCTGTACAGAACTTCCTCATAATCAACTCTCTAAAGTTATACCAAGACATCACCTCTGCCGCTAATCTGCCTCTGATTCGGCACTGAGTGTTCCACTAAGACAAAGCATCTTTAGTGAAAGAGTTTGCCACATACTTGACCCTTTGTTCAGGAGTACATTCACTAATACCAATCACAGCTTCCATCTTTTCAAACCATTGAATAAACTTGACTGCTCCACCTCTACCATCATACTCTTGCACGCCACAATCCTTGAAGTTTTTGTAAGTACAAGTCCTGAAACCACTTCTAGGTCCCCTTGGCACATTCCCAATACGAATTCCTTGATCAACGTCTTCATAATATTCACTATCCTGATCATCCCCTGCGTCCTCATACTGAGCATCATCATATTGAGCATCCTCATACTGAGCATCTTCATTCTCTGTGTTTTGCGCATCTTGAGCATTTTGTGCATTTTGAGCATTTTGTGCAAGTATAGTATTAACCACTTGGGTGATCATGGCAACCATGGCTGGGTCTGGTTGCATGCCACCTTGCTCATTAGTAGTTTCATTTTCAGTTCCACCACGACCGCGTCCACGACCACTACCTCGGCCGCCACCGCGCCCTGCACCACGACCAACGCCACGACCAGTACCTCGACCTCCAACATGTTCATTTCCACGACCAGCACCACGGCCAACACCTTGAACTACCTCAGGCCCAGTGCCACGACCAATACCACGACCTCCACTCCGTCCAGTTCCTCGACCAACACCACGACCTTGACCAGAGTCTTCGTTTTCACCATGGCCTCTTCCACGACCGCCGCTAGTTCCAGCACTAGATCTTGTTCTTGCCATTGTCCTATAGCCATGCATCGTTAGTCGGGGAAGAATACACTCGACGATGTTAATATCACATGATGCTCTCAGTAAGCTCCCTCGTCTTATGGTCTAAGGGGTGCTATCTAGGACCTAAACTAGTCATGCAATTCATGTCAATGCAATACATATATATATATATATATATACTAATAATATATAATCCTAAACCGCAGTTAAAATGTGGTCCGAATCTAACACCTACATCCGTTGCACTAGTGGTGTATGTATACAGGGTGTACCAGCGGCTAACCTTCCACACCCCTAGTACATCTAATGCAAAGTCGGATCACGGTACTAGTATGCTCTCTAGGTATTGGTCGGGTATGTATACAGGGTGTACCAGCGGCTAACCCTCCACCTAACCAACACCCATTAAGCATCCCAGGGTAGCTACCACACCCTTACTACAAGTGCAATCACTGATGTCAATAAATGTCGCAAGGCATGACGGTAATCATAGAACAATTGATCAGGCTTTTCTATGATTATCGCTATGCGATACTAGTTAGCGCCATCACTTCATCTTGCCCTAATACACATAAATAATCACAATAACACTGAAAGCACACAGTCACCACAAGTACACAGTCACCAAATCACAGCCATAGTCAAAATAAGCACAGGGATAATAAGTCTCAATGGAACTTGAACTCAAAATATAAGTGACGTTAGCACGTCTAGAATGCATTTATGATTCCTATCGTAAATGCTATACGGGGTTCTTAGGTTATAGTCTAGGCTTTTCCACCTAGTTCTCTACAACCACGTCTCTGATACCATTCTGTAACACCCCACCATTGGCGGAAACATGAGGTGCCATGAAAAGTACAGCACGACATGGAATTACATAGACACTGCTAAATGAAATAGAATATAATAAATATATTCCCAGATACATGAGTTCAAAGTCATAGCAGTGCTAAAATAGCTTATTACAACCAAGTACATAAAGAAATAATCCAAGGCATGTAGCCTCAAAGTCTGGAAATAAATAAAGGAGCACTAATCTCCGAAGTCCAAGCCTAACATAGCAGTCTTTATTCCTGATTAGCCTGAGTACCTGAAAAGTATACTAAAACGTGTCAACACAAAGGTTGGTGAGTTCGAAGGTTTTATGTCAAAAGTCTAGTCGAAGAAATAAGTCTTTTGTCGATTCTTTTAAGTCTAACAGGTAATAATTCAATATATAACGAGTAGAGTTACGCCATAATAAGTCCAAAAATCTCAAGTCTCAAAGTCCGGCCTTACGGTACCTGCCTTAGTCCAAAGTCTCAAGTCTCCAATACACATAAAAGCACGTCATATAAGCACGTAAATAAGCACAACAACAAAAACATAATCACACACGCACAACAAGACAAAAGCACGTCAAATGGCACAAGTAACTCTATACGCACATGCTCAATATTAAACATAAAGCATAAATCGACAAAACTGTTTGAAAAATAAGTATACTTTGCACCCCAAAACTTGTAATAAAAAGGGGGCTACGAAACTCACCTGAAAGGTGTTATGAAAGTATAAAGAACGAGCACGACAAGCACAATCAAAGTCCACGACAATCAACACCTATCAATAGTAAAGTCACAATGAGAGTCTTTTGTCTTAAGTATTAGCCTATTAGAAATACCTTTAAGTCCATATGTCTTTATTTAACTTTTAAAACGACGTTTGTTAAAATTTACGAGACTCGAATAAACTGAACAAGAGTCTGGATTTGACACCAATGACCTTTCTTAAGTTTAAAATATATTATTTTATCAATACAATCTGATTTGAAATCATTACATAGCCCAAAATAAGTTTTACTCGAATTTAATCAAAATTAGACGAAACCGGAGATTTTAACTGAAAAGCTTACGAAACCGAAATGAGTCGAGGTTGAGCTCAACCTTATGGTTGAACTCGACCAACTACAACCCAAAAATGTTATTTTGAAACCATTTAATCATACGTTAATCAATTGGACCAAAACTACACTTTTTGAGAAAACTAGTCAAGTTTAAGAACCGATTAAGCGCGTATGGACACGAAGGGCCAAAGAAATCGATTATATAAGTAGGGAAGTGGTTGAACTCACCTATGACAGGTCTAGTTAGACCTGGACAGAGGTCAAAATGAGTTATTACCAGAACTTAAGGGTCTGAGAGTTAAAACAAGTCATTTCGGGTCAAACTAGTAACTTTACGAGACGTTTAAGCGACAGAATCCATGAGAGGTCGACCTAGACCAGCAGAGGTCGAGCTAGACCTGATTGAGTTCGAGCTAGACCAGGTAGAGGTCGAGCTAGACCCATCCGGGGTCGGATTTGGACGCATTTTGAGCAAAAACAAACGATTTCGATGCGATTTTGTTAAAAAGACGAAGATTATGGCTAGCCAATTCATACCCATGGGTCTTGGATGCACAAAAGTTACACAATTCAGTACAAAAAGGGTGATGTTCGACCGATTTCATACGTCATGTGATTGACAATTGCACAAATCTTGATCTAGGATACGAAATCGACTAGTTTTTAAGTCTTTTAGTCAAGTAAAGGATATCTTCAATATGTAGTTGCAGATGTGACTAATTTATACCCATTACCCATATCATTATTGGCCATATATTTATATGTTTTAAGTCATTTTTGTGTGCATTTGGCGCGTTTATGGTGTTTGCTAGTGGTTTCAGGCTCTAAACAGGTTACGCGTTCATTTGTTGCATATTTGGAAGACTTATTGGCCTAGAGGTGACCCATGATGTTGAGAGTTAGTTCGAGTAGAAAAGAAGTTGTAATTTTGAATTTAAAAGTTGAAGACGAAGAAACCGAGCAATCAAGTTGATTGCGACGCAGTGGGCAATGTCACTAAGCCACTGCGCCGCAGTGGTCATCCATGCTCAAGGAAGTTTTTGACCAGTGATATTTGACTGCGACGCAGTGGAGGATTACACATGTCCACTGCGCCGCAGTGGCCATCAGGACAAGAAAGTTTTTTTGAACAGAGATTTTTGGCTGCGCCGCAGTGGGTGTGTTCAAGTCCCATTGCGACGCAGTGGTTGGGAAGTCAACGAGCACCAAGTCAAAGGACATGACTGCGCCGCAGTGAGCAATGCAACAGAGCCACTGCGCCGCAGTCATCCATATCGAAGACATGAGATTCCAAACAGAGGATTTTGGCTGCGACGCAGTGGAGGGCATTTCAAGGCCACTGCGCCGTAGTGGGAGGTCGGTCAACAAAAGTCAATGGTCGACTTAAACATCAGATTTTGGAGGGGTATAAATAGAAAACCCTAGGACGAATTTCAAGGATTCAAACTCTTTCTAGGAGCTGCTTTATCAGGATTCTTCCTTCTCCAATCAAGTGAAATACTTAGGCGGACTCATCGAAGATATTACGAGCACCCATCTAGATCGTATCTACATTATTGTCTTGCATTTTATTTTCTTCAAACAATTGGTACATCATGTTTCTCTTCTATTTTATTCATTATTGTGAATTGATCATGAGTGGCTAACTGTTTAATCATCCACCTTGATGAAACTAGACGGATAATGTGATTGCAACATTTTTAATCCAAAAGGGTTTATTTAATTATCGTTGTTCCGTGATCTTGATGATATTAATTCTTTTCATTAATTAATTTCGATATTGGTTGCATATGATTCTTCGTTGGTGGTACCAGTTGAATGTGTATGTGATTTTAAAACGATTACTTGTCTATAGGTAATTATCACTAGTTCATGGTATGATAGTGAATATCAATTTAAGAAAAGATTAATTTTGTCAACGTGCTTGATATCGGTTGGTGGTACCACGTTATTGTCACATAGGTTCAATTGATAATTTGATAGTCAATAAAACTGATTGTTAGAAGAATTGTCTTGGTTTTGGTGGTACCGGTTTGGGTAATTCGACTAGTAGTTAAGTGATTCGATAATTTATTCACGGTTGGTGGTACCACGTGAGTAGCTTAATCTTGTCACGATTATCTTTTAAACTCTAGAGAATTTGTTCTTCATCAAATGCAATCACATTTGAAGTCAAGGGAAGTCAAGGTGGATGACTTTTAATTATATTGTCTGAACTGTTCTTTTAAATTTATGCAATCATTTTGCAAACCAATTTATTTAATTGTCAAAAAGGAATTTCGAAGCAACACCCGTTTTCCAAACCATTTTACAAGCAACTAATCATTTCACAATCCCTGAGAACGAACTCAGACTTACCTCTTAACTATATTACAAACGATCGGGTCCACTGCCCGTGAGTGCGTAGTAGTGAGTTCTTTGGTAGTTTTAGTTTATAAATTTTAAAGCTCGATTTTGCACATCACACAAAACCAATAACATGAATGCATAATATGTCAAATAAAAGCCTTAATCAAGGTTCAATTCGTTTCTTACACACAAATGTAACCGAAAGATGCACAATCCACAATCAAACGACATGATTCACTTAGCTTTTGATAAATACCAAAAAAAGTAAACGTATATATACATATAGAACGAATTAAATAGATGAAGAACAGCCTTACCCACGTTTTTGATGATGATTATGATAATACACACTTGTTTCTTGATCGATGATTGAAGCCTTGATTGATTTACACGCGTTTAGAACCGAAAATCAATAGAAAATTTTGCTAGATTTCTTGAAAGAAAACCTTAAGTGTGTGTGTAGCTATGTGAACGACCAAAACAAGGAAAAGAGGGCAAAATGCTGGTCTTCTATTTATAGGGAGAGCCAAGGGAGGGGAGGTCTGTCAGACTAACGAAACGCCTTACAGTTTTAGTCCTTTTTGCTTACTGGACGAACACCGAATGTCATATAAATGATTTGACCATTTTTTATGATATATTTTTGAATTACTAACACAACAACTAGTCACATGACCATATTTGACTCACGAAAGTATTTTAAGTCTTTATTTAGGCATTTCTATTAAACCGCTAGTTTTCCTCAATCATTCGCACCAAGTCTTAAAAAGTCTAAAACACTAGTATACAATAAAATGACATGTCTTAATCATACTTTAATCCATAAAAACTCACATCTTTAGACTTATGTTTGACGGTTACTAACCTTATTCGAACGGAAAAGTACAGTTAGACGAACACTCAGGTGACGGTTGTTAAAGTTGACCACCTGGTGTTAACGTAATACTCATGGATTTGGTTATGCCTATCCATAAAGACATAGATGGACCACCGTAAGGTCTACCCATCAAGTCGGGTGTAGGGTTCCATATTAGGCTATTTAGCCGTCTCACACAACATTTTATGTAGTTTATCATGGCATAACCTTTGTTGATTTATGTAGCTTATGTAGTTATGTGGATATTGGTGATTATGGAGGATTGCTAGACACATTGTAGGATTTGATAATCCTTATTATGCAGTTTATGTTGTTTTGGTGTTTGTGCCTTTATGTATGCATGAATTGATTTATTAAAGTGTTTTTATTGGCAATCCTTTAATTTATACTAACTTGTTATCTTACTCAACTTTAATAGCTGACACTTGTTTTGTGAAAATGTGTTGTGCCCTCAGGTTAAGCAATGATCAGTGGCTTGGTAGCTTGCTTGTGAGATGGGTAGCTATTATTGGAGCTTTTGGACGTTGGCTTTAGTTACCCATAGTTGCATTATCTAAGTAGACTTATTTATCTAGCCATTTTGGCATTTATTATGTTGACTATCTTTATTGAGGTTGATTGTGGATTTCATTTACATTATTGTTATGATGCTGGTTGGGTACACCTTTTTGAGACATTCAAGAGATTTCAAAAGTCGCTTCCGCATTTTATTAACATTGTTATGTTTAAAGTCAAAAATTTTTGAAATTCACATTTTTATAAAGTAAGGTGTTACAAGTTGGTATCAGAGCAGTAGTTTAAGTGAACCATTGGCCATAGTTGTTGGTCTTGGACTTAAACTAATAGTGTCTTGGGTATTTAAGCTTAGCTAATAGTGCCTTAGCTTTAGGAAGATTGTTTTTAGGTTGGGTTTGGGTTGAGTCCGTGAGTATGATTAAGGCTTTTACCTATTGTTGTTTCCTACTTGTTTCTATATTCGCTACATCTTATAGTGCTTTCGGTAGACCACCACCTTATGGAAAATTGTGCCAAGTTTTCTTGTATTGGAGTGGATATGTGCGTTGAGTTGGGAATTATGAGGGTAAATGAGTACATTTAATGTTTTTCCAAAAGAGAAGGTACATTCGGTGATACACAAGTGGGATAACGGACACGCATGGGAAATGATACAGTTACAATTATGGTCTGGAACATAATTGCAAATGTATCATGACGCGAGCGTGTTTATGTAGCCATGCTTGTGGTGACCGGTGTGGGGGGAAGTTAAGATGGTGAGAATGCTATGTATTATTTATAACCTTGTGTGTGGTGAGTACCCATTTAGTTGTAACTTAAACAATATCAAAGATTGTGATACGTGCCATTGTATATGTGTTGGGGTAAAAGAAGTAGATTCTGAAGTCACAAACTTGACCTTAGTTTATAAAATTTTTGATGGTTAGATGGTCTTATTAATTCGTGAAGTATAAGTCGAGATCATTGATGATTTTATTACCATTAAGGGATTCTTGATTTCTATAGAGATTGTGCTTTATTCGTTCTATTGGTTTGTTGCTTATTCAAGTTAGTCTTGATGTGATTAATGGCATGTGTGGTCCCATTAGGGTGTGTAGTCATTAATTAAATTTAAACTATTGTTAGAAAGGCCAAGGGGTCTAAGTATTTATCATTAAGTTTTAGTTTGTTATAGTTACTAGTCCTGTGTAGTTTATGCTAATATTAGTTAGCCAAATTTGAGGAGGACCTAAAATAAACTAAATATGCAAAACCTTATAGGGATTAGGATTAATTATACATAAGTCGTTTCCTTTTTGTTTTGCATAACTGAAAGGAAAAGGAAAAAAAAAAAGGAGGCTTGCTAGGTTAATGGTTTTTGTTTGGATACGGTAGCCTTAAGCCATACAAGAATTTGTGAGGTTCTCTGTTCTTTTGACATTATTTTAATGTATTTTGCAATTATGTGTACAATAAAAAAAAAGAACTATAATATTGTAGCGATTCTTTTAAGTTAGTCACATGGCTCTTGAGCTATACGTGGTCAGCCGCAATTCAAACATAGGTTTATTGTTTGTTTTGTTTAATTCATATATTTGAGCTCAATGGAGGTGTTTTTGTCTAAGCTCAAAAACTATGATATTATTGAAATAATTTTATATTTCGTGGACTCTTGCGTAGCAATGGAGTGGAAGGGCTAAAGAAATTTGTCTTTTCTCTGCTTTAATGTTTTTGAATAAAGAGGAGAGCACGTTATTTTGTATGTGTTTCGTTACTACAAAAAGAAAATTATTGTTTGCAATTGTTTTCTTCACTAGGAGTAACCAAGTATTATCAAATCCAAAGTTGAGTTTACCTTTTGCTTTCTTTGTTGGCCACAAACCAAGGAGTATTTTATAAGTAGCTAACACTTCAAAAAAAAAACACCTTTTGCAACGAATTTTATCGTTGCAAAATACATGATTTTCGTTGCAAATTCTTATTTGCAACGAAATTTGTGACGAAAATCTTTGTTTCAAAAAAGTGGTTACAAAAAAGAACCATTTTTTATAAGAAAATCAAAAAGAAAATAGAAAAAAATTTGCAATGAAAAATTTACCACAAAAGTTACAACAAAAATTTGTTGCAAAAAAGAAATTCAAATTTTTATTAAAAACATAAGAGGGAAAAACGAAAATAAAGGAGGCAAATGAAAATTTTCAAAAAAATTGAATTTTTTTAATTATTGTGGCCAAATTTGGTCACAAAACAAAAATATGATTTTTACCATTTCCAATCAATAGTTTTACCATTTTTACATCAACAAGATCATAAACCATATACAAACTATTAAAAAAAAACATATACCTCTAACATCAACAAGAAAAACACATACACTATAAATAAACAACAAATTAAATATATACTAAAATTAATTTCATCAACAAGAATTACATCACAAACCCAATAATGCCTTTAATCTCACAAAAAAAAAAACATAAAAGTACACAAAAACTAAAAAAAATTGGTATAATACATTAAAGTGTATACCAATGATATATGCAATCCTTCACACTTTTGCTCCTTGTAAAATCTGAAAATTATATAAATTAAATTATTAATAAATCAAAAAATTATTCAATAAATCTGAAATATTATATATATATATATATATATATATTTACGAATAAATAAGAGAAAGTAAATAAAAATCAAAATATACAAAGAAAAATAAGAAAACCTGGTAGCAGATAGTTCGGTGGGTGGTGTTATGACCGATTGGTACGGCAGGCGGGGCTACAAAAATAAAAAACAAAACAAAAAACAAAACTATAATCATAAGAAAATAAAAGAAAAATCATAAGAAATAAAATCAAGGATACCTTTACTGTTGTAGTTTAGGTTGCTGTTGGTTGCAACTTTTTCCGGCGACAAGGAGTAGCGGTGGTCGTCGGTTTCCGGAAGCTGACGACGGTGGTTGGCCGATTCAGATATACCAAGAGTGGAGGGAAGAGTGGGAGGGAGAGAGATGTGTGTGTGTTACTTTTAGTTGTGAAATGAAAAAAAAAAGGATAAATAAGTTTATATAGGTAGGGTTTGTTAGTGGGGTTTGGGCTTTGGGTAGGGTTAGACCGAAATTTAGGGATTAAAATGGTTGGTTTGGGCTTTTTATTTTGGTAATATTTATTTATAGTTATATAAATTATATTTTTATTTCAAAAAAGAATATAAATTATAGTTAATATTTTATTTAAAAATCATGATATTTTTGTTTGTATATGTACTATTAATAGTCCTAATACCCGTACGATGTACGACAACTATTTATATATTGCATCATAAAGAAATTCAAATATGCCTCATGATTACGAAATAAAGTATGGTTAAAGTAAACCGATGATCAAAATTAGATTATAATAAACAATAATGATAAATATAATATATGTTTGGTTAGATTTTTGGATTTACTTCAAAATTTTAAAATCACATCAAAATCGAAACTTGTAAGAATAGTGGATGACGACAAATGACCTTGTGATTTCGGATCGTAAACTTAAAATTTTGAATCCTTCTTGTTAAGAACTTATTATAAATAATATAAATAATAGGAATTGAAGAGTTGAGAAAGAAAAGGACACAATTTTATGTCACGTGTCGTTTCAATAACATCTCAATTCTGTTTTAGTTTATTGGTAAATTAATACTAGCACGTTATAGTGATTATTTAAAAGTATTATAATAAAAATTATATATAATACATAATTTTTAGTTTTTCTTATAAATAGAAATTACATTTGAACAAAATTAAAATTGACAATGTTTTTTTTATATATAGATTAAATAGAGATTACAATGGCGAAGTCAATCAATTTTGGTGTTCGTGAAAGCAAGAATTTGCATTTTCAATTAAGAGGAAGTTAAAGTGTCTCAAGTGCTTCTAGGTATTGATCATGATCATCGTTGACCCTCATTTTTCACGCACTACTATTGATGTGTATGTGTATGTTTGTATGTTTGACTCTCTTAGCTATTAAAGGCTTTAGTTTTTGCGTTCATCTAGTAATTGATTAGGCCCAATATGTATGAATTTATGTCTCTTAGCTATTAAAATCTTCGTTTATTGTATTCATATAGCAATTGGGACTAACGAGCCCAAGATGTATGTTTGGATGTCTCTATTAACTATCAAATGTTTCGTTTATTGTGGATCATCCTATAATATGTCTCTCTAAGCTATCGAAAGCTTCGTTTGTTGTTTTCGTATAATAATATGTCTCTCTAAGTTATCCAAAGCTTCGTTTATTGTGTTCTTCTAGTAATTGGAGCTGATAGGCCCAATATGTATCTATGTATATATGAGTGTATCTCTCTTAACTTTCAAAAGCTTTGTTTATTTATTGTGTTCATCTAGTAATTGAGCCTAATGACCCAATATGTATGTATTTATGAATGTATGTCTCTCTTAGCTTTCAAAAGCTTCGGTTATTGCGTTCATCTAGTATATGGGCCTAATAGGCCCAATAAGAAAGTATTTATGAATTTATGTCTCTCCTAGCTATTAAAATATTCGTTTATTGTATTTATCTAGTAATTAGGTCTGATAAGCCCAATATTTATCTATGTATAAATATACCGGCATAATATGCATGACTCATACAGGGTGAATTGATAGATATCCAATTATCATAATTGGACTAAGGTTCCACATTACTCTTTTATTTATATTGTATAGGTATGTATGTTTGTTTATTGCATAAATAAGTAAGTTTATTCCATATTAAATAATTAATGTATTGTTAAATATAATTTTAATATTAATATATATTAATAAAAAAAATTAAAAAAATATAATAAAATTATTAAAAATATATAATAAAATCTATAAAATTTAATAATTATTTGCTACTACTTCATTGTTAAACTTGATTTATTAGTTTAATATTTTTTAATTAAACTAACAAGTTTATAACAATGAATTATTTTATTTGTAAAATTTTATCAAAGTATTGTAATAAGAATGAAAAGTCATATATTAAATATTCCTTTTTATATAGATAAATTAATTATTTAATATTTTTATTTAATAAGTTAGATTGATTAATAAATATAAATATTTATTTTTGATTTTTAATAGATATTAAATAACAAAATTAACTAATTTTGATAATTAATTTTACGATACCTTAGAGTTAACTAATTATTTGTTAAATAAGAAAAGTCAAAAAGTCAACTTTCTTATTTGCAACGAATTTTTGTTGCAAAAAAGTTGACGGGAAAGTGAAAATGTTAGAGGGAAAAATAAAAAGTTAAAACTCTTTTTTCGAACGAAATTTTGTTGCAAAGTTAAATAATTATTTTTTAAATAAAAAAAGTCAAAAAGTCAATTTTTTTATTTGCAACGAATTTTCGTTGCAAAAAAATTGGTGGGAATGTGAAAATGTTAGAGGGAAAAATGAAAAGTTAAAATTCTTTTTTGCAACGAAATTTTGTCGCAAAAAACATGGCGGGAATTTTTTTCCATTAAGGCGGGAAAAGTAAAGACCAAAAAAAGTCTGGAAAAAATTTGCAATAAATATTTTTTGTTGCAAAAAAGAAAATATATAAAGAAAATGAAAATTAAGTTTTTATTTCTTTTTCGCGACGAATATTAGTTGCAAAACAAAAATTTGCCCAAAAAAGTCAAAAAGCAATATTTTTTTGTCTTTTAGCGGGTGTAAGACAATATCATATATTTTTATAGATTTTCCTGAAAAAAAGTTTATGGGTGATTGTTAGGTTGTTAGAATTAACCTCTAGATGAGTTTGCATTTTGGTTGAGTCCTTTGTCATGACTTTTGTCTAATTAAAATCTTTTTTCAATTTAGATGGTCTTGATGGGGGTATAAGATACAATTTTTGTTTTGAGATAATTGAGTCTAGGGGATCTAGTGTAGCTCAACAAAAGGCAATACATAAAATGATAAATATTGGTAACTTCTCATGCAAAAGAAATTCAGCATGGTATTTTTAGTTTTTGGATTTTACAGATTCATTATGTGGTCAACTGTTTGTCTAACATTTTTAGTAGGCTTATTAACTTTGTTGGTTAAACAATTAAGGTTACTTAAAATGAGAAAGCATGCATGTTTCTTAATTTTGTGGAGATGACGGTGATCACATGTGACGTTGTGTTCTTTGTGGTTGGGTTTGTTGTGATAGATGTGGTATTGGGTTCCACTCAACCTCATACCTGTGATGATGGGAGTCGAGAAGAGGGAGGGAAAAGGGTATGGCTTGCAGTCTAGTATTTTTGACACCACCAGACATTTGTCGGCTGAAGGCTATTTACTTTGTTTTAAAGTGACATGCATAATTGTTTTTGTTATTGTCCTATATTATTACCAGTGGTCAGGCCCGTCTAATGGACGGGTAGTCTCAAAATATATTAGTTAAAGCTAAAAAATTGAATTTTTAAATATATTAAAATAGATATACCGAAATCAACTTGAAAATTTGCTAGCTGAAGAGTCACTCCATCGGTCAAAATACTCCAAAAATTATCTGCACAACGAAGAAACATACGAAAATTAACTCCATATGAATATTGATTTCAGTTTATCCATTTTTTTTCAACTTTAGTTAAATAAAAAATTTACAGTTTCTTATATTCTAAAACTATAAACTATATATATAAAAATATAATTAAATATAAATTAAGTTAAAGTGTAAATTGGTGATGGAATATCAAAAAGTGTAAGTTAATTATTTTAAATTGGGTTAAAGTGTAAATTGGTGATGGGAAACTAAAAAGTGTAAATTAATTGTTTTAGATTGGGGTTAAAGTGTAAATTGGTGATGAAAACCAAAAAATGTAAATTAATTTAGATTAATGTTAAAAAAATTAGAGGATTAATAAGGAGAGAGGATTAGACTCAAGGAGGTGGATTAGGGTGCCAAGTGTACCCCCAACCCCTCTTTTAGTTATATTATTATTATTATTATTACTACTACTACTATTATTATTATTAATATTTTTTATTTTTAATTTTATTCCCCAAATGCATTCTGATCTATCTCCCTATTTTGTTCGTAGTTGTCGAGAAAATGAATTGTTAGATTTCTTGTCTTGTGAGGTGCATGTAAAAAAAAAAAAGTTTTTTTACTTTGTAAAGCAAATTGTTTTGTGATCCTATTAATACTTGGATTATAAATATATCTGTATATGTATTCATAACTCTTATAAAACAATAGTTAACCAAGCATTTTAAAGCCCTTTTGCAATCTAAAACTAATTTAAAAAATTGTCACATAAGATTTTATCTTATGTGTCAACTCCATATTTTTCTTTATATAAACTATATATTTAGAAAACAAATGAACGTATATATGTTAAAATAAATAAAAATATATATTGTAAGAATCTAAGATCTTCTCATTATATAAAATGATATCTTCTTTTTAGTTTAAAAAATCACGTCTATACCTAATGATATTTCATTATCTTTTTTATTCAACATTTATATGAGGTTTCTTTCGTTTTTTTTATGGTGATTATATGAAATTTTGCTCAGGCCGTTGGTTAGTTGGAACTTTCATCGCATTAATCATTAGTGGCAATATTTAAAGTTTATAAGCTTTTTTATCACCACTAAATTATATTCATCTTATATGAGTTAAGAGCTTTGTATAATATCATAACTTTCTAAAAGAGTTATGTTAATTCTTTCGTTCATATCATTATGAAAATTATATACAATTTTTGGTTTAATTCTTTTATCTTTTTTTGAATTTTATGATAATGGTTAATATAATCTCTTTTTTCTTTTGTTTTTTAACAATACAATTTTTCATTGTAATGATGAGAAAAATATTATGATGGTAGACGAAGAGTTAGTTCAAAACAAGTGTATATAACAATTAGTTTAATGATTGGATAATAAATACGTTATTGCTAATTTAATTAAGTGAAACTAAATAGATTGTTTGTTCATATGTTTTTTTTACGATCATTATTGATCCATTCCATTAACTCATTTGTTCACATATTAAGCGTTTACCTTTTTAAAACAGCCGCACATCGTGCAGGTAAAAAAATCCTAGTGATATATAAATGTGTAGTTTTTCAAGTAGAATCAATAATATAAAAAAGGCAAAAGTTTAAATAATTCTGAAATATTACTATATGATATGTGGAGTTGATACTTGATAATGGTAATTATCCATACGATAAATATATGTGGTAAAGATGCGTTACCCTAACTAATTTCTTGTGATTCGATTCTGAGGACAAAATCTATTTAAGGAGGAGGTAATTGTAACATCCCGAATTTGTTATTGTATTTTCGTTAACTTTGACCGTTAGACATGTTAACCTATCGTTAAGTGGCGGCATGTATTTATGTGGATTAATATGTGTGTTATTTAAAGTAGAATAATGAGTGTCGTTTATGTGGATAAGTTTGATATGTGTTTCTCTGTAGTGCGATAAATAGGTGACAATAATTGTTGTACCATTAGTGCTTGTACTTTTATTAGTTGTAATTAGTGATTATGTGAACCTATTAGGATTTCATTTTAAACTTTTAACTTATTTAGCAGAACTCGAATTAATTATTATGCATGGTGCCTAATGTTTTAGTCAGCCCGGGTAGGAAAGGCCTAAAGCCTTTTGTTATAGGATTGTAATATGCAGGGTTAAATATATATATATATATATATATATAAAAGCCTATCAAAATGCGCTCACGTGGCGATCTATGAGCTCGCCATGTCAGCATTTTCTTATGTGGCACCATCAGAACGATTCAAGTGACATGTCATCAGCCACATAGACAACTAATTTGCTGATGTGTAGTGTCCACCTAAGTATATATAATAAGCCACTTAATCATTTTTTAATAAAAAATTTCAATATCTAACTGGCTGATGACAGAAAAGTTTTCTATATTGTTTTATTTGGAAATGTGGATTATACTAGAAGTGAGAAAGATTGTACTTGAAACTGTTTGTCTTTTTGAGTTGTATTTAAGAAGCTATATTGCAATAGGAAAATTGTAACCGCTTGGTAGGGATTGGGCTGGTTTTGAACCTAATACCCTGCTATTTGATATTTGTTATGAGACTCGATCACTGGAACAATTGGCCTTACTTATGTGCACGGTATTGTAATGGTATGTGGTCTCATCTATTCATCATGATCTTCATTTGAGCTATTTAGATAGGAGCCGTTGACTAAAGACTTTTATATGGATGTTTGGATGTGTGTTTTGAAAGTGATCACTTGAGATTGATTATGATAATCAATTGTAATAACGTACGCATTGGAATTGTCATTCTTTGCCCTGTAGAATACCATTACACGGACTGATATAGTTTAAACAGTTGCACCAAAATTGTTTCATGGCGAGACTACCACTCATATTGTTGCATATGTACGTATTTATAGCCTTTGTACAATAATTTTGGGAGATTTGCGTTCATCTGTCTGAGTGTTTTATCTTTTCAGTATCCCTACTGCGAAGTTCAAGACCAATATGAGTAAAGGCTCTGATATGTCTACTGTCAATTTCCTTTGAGTTGACTCTTGACTTTATTGGTTACAAGTTGATGACGAGTTGAGCAAATGGTTCTAAACACATGTTCTGTCTATGTGATAATTTTGTATTAAGACAAGAATATTTTTTTTTAAATTTATTTTATTAACATTGACACTTAAAAAGTCAAAGATACGTCTAATGTCATCTTTGAACAAGCCATTATATTTTTATTTTATCTCTTTCATATTTGTCATTCGACATTTATTTGTCTATATTTTTAGATTTAATAAGTAAAAAGTTCTTATAATTACCATATGCTATTTGAATCTCCATGTTATTCATTTATATATATGTTATCAAAATGCCAAAAAATGTACTATTTTATTTTACAAACAAACCTATAATATCATGTTTTGTATTAATAGTTAATTTTTTTATAATCATTTATATGGAAAATATATCCGTTGAAGTTCAATCTGTGACTAATCAATAATCATCGAGGTTTGAATAATTAGTGAAGATAGATGAATGTTGACAATATGAAATTCAAATATTTTATTGAAGTTCAGTTTGAAAGTTTAGAGATAAGTTGTCCACCGACCATTCTCTTTAGTTTTTGTTTATTTTCACTTAGCAAACACTTACACATGTATTCGCTATTCTTAGTCAGTAATAATTTTAAAAAAGATGTAGCTAATTTCATGATGTCAAAAACTTCTCAATATATTTACACTTTTGTACATGTCTCATAAATTGATATTTTGTCTTAACTACTTTTGCATATTGTAACAGCGCCTTACAAATAGATCTCAGAATGAAGTAATTTGTAGCAAATGGTAAATGCTTTATATGAATTGCTTGGCCCTATGTTTGTATCAAAGATCTATATGATATATTGTACTATTTTAAGCATGTGGACTTGATGCCTGATTTTTTTTGTTCTTCCTTTTCTATCAACTCAGAATCATTACTACCATTATCTACATATTCGAACATCAGTTTCTCCACAAACATATTAATTGAAAAATGTATGATAAAGTTTAAGTCTTGAGGAATGTGTGTACTTAAAGAAGTATCTTTGATACAATAAAAATCCAACAACAAATATTTATGATGAATCACGTAGAAAACAAAATAGTCCAGTGCAACGCACGGGTTTCACGTAGTAAATAAATAAAAGAGGATCCTTAGTCTAATGCAGGGGTGCCGTCGAATCACATAGAAAAAGAACAATATGTTTTAGGTTGTGTGTGTGGTTACGCGCAAGATACAAAAATAAAAGAGATCGACTTTATAGCTTGCCATTGAGATCGAGTTTATAGCTTGCCATTAGAAATCTTAAAATAAGTGAAGAAAAGATAAGAATTTATTAATTCGGTTTTGGGTTCTCTCCTCCTGGCCGATCAAGGGCTTGGCTTGTAAAATGGTACTCGTATTACAATTGTAGGTGAGGCATAGTCGGTTTCAGTTCTATAGGGAGACAGATTGGGATATCATCATATATATACCTATATTTATTTATACGAGTAATATATATATATATATATAAGAATATATCAGGCATTGAAACGTAGGGCTCGGTATAGTAAGCGCCGTTAGTAAAACTCAAAAGACGGACGAAGAGTAGATGCTACAATCAAGCGATGTGATCATCGTATGCTCTCGTGGTTCTCGTCTCTAACGAGTATCCATACTTCAAACAATTGGAAGCATACCCATCGTAACATGTCGAGTGTAGGTTTGTGAGCTGAGAGGGATCTGACGATATGGGGCGAATTAGTTTCCTTGCATGCATTCAAGACACGAATAGCATGATGGTGAAAATCACGTTCTCGATCTATAGCAACATGTATGTGTGCTACCTTATTGTTGTGTGTGTGTTCCATGTAACTAGTAAGGAGACGATATCATGGTTTAGCGTTAGTGTTCGAATTCCAGGTTATGTTTTTGCCGTACCGGCCACGCATGGAAGTTGTTAACGATTAGGAAGATATACACCCTGTCTCCGAGACAACAAGTGTTGCGTGTAAGATAGCAAGAGAACTAAAAGGAGAGATCGATGATGGTGCCTTCTGTTTCACATTCCTGGTTTCGCCATCACGTTTACGCGATGATTCGATTTAAGAAGATGCATATAGTTTATGTTGATACAAATGACGAGAAGACAAGTTAGTCATTGGAGCTTACGCGGTGTGTGATTTATAGGTTCAATCTCGGTCATTTGTAAGGTATAGCTTCGTTACAGTTTCAACAACTTATATCGTAGGGGTGCAAGACGGGCTAGGGTGTCTAGTTTCATTATATATAGCTGTGGTGATATATGTGTCTCATAATGTGTCGTTCATGCATATGCTTTTAGTGCTCTAGATGAAGCTGACAATCCTTTTTAAACCCACTAATGAACTTTTTATGTTTTCGATCTTCCTGATGGAAATCGATATAGAAGAAACGACAAAGTTGTGGTGTAATTAAGCAATAAAGAATACTTGAATGAAATTGGAACATCAGATCCGTCAAGTTACTTGGAATTCATGTAAAGTCAAGTTACTTGGAATTCATGTAAAGTTATACGAGTATAATATACGCATATTGGTCATACCAAGTTATTTGAAGAGAATATTTAGTTGTTGATAAATTAGTTAAATTACTTATATTATTACTATGGGTAATTATAGGTGTTAGACGAAAGCGAGAGTCGTTGATGGATTTTTATCTTAAGATAATTTATTTTTGACACATGAGGACACAATAAAACTTAGTTTTAATAACTAAACTTCCCTTTTATATTGTTTCAACTATCTCATGCATATGTTGAGTGTGGGATATATGTGGAAGGTTTATTGGGTGTTGTTAAAGCATGGTTGGATAGAAATAAGTTTATTGTTATGTTGTTGATATATGTAACTTGTTGATTGTGTGGTAAATGATTTATGTGGACTTGTACACTAGACATGATTTAGGTTGTTATGTCACGTGCACGTTTAAGGGCCCTAAAATATTATGTAGATATTGGTGTGATATATTTTTAATATATCTTTTGGTGAAAGTCTCGAGCATTGGTGTAAGAGTTAAGCTATTTAGGCGGAGTTTGCTATGGCGTCAATTGGTACCCTGATCATGTTCTCTTGTGAATACAACATGGTGTTTAGAGTATTTCGGGTGTCGTGGTTGACCACCTGGTGTTAACGGAATACTCATGGATTTGGTTATGCCTATCCATAACGACATAGATTGACCACCGTAAGGTCTACCCATCAAGTCAGGTGTGAGGTTCCATATTAGGCTATTTAGTCGCCTCACACAACCTTTTATGTAGTTTATCATGGCATAACCTTTGTTGATTTATGTAGCTTATGTAGTTATATGGATATTGGTGATTATGTAGGATTGCTAGACACATTGTAGGATTTGATAATCCTTATTATGCAGTTTATTTTGTTTTGGTGTTTGTGCATTTGTGTATGCATGAGTTGATTTATTAAAGTGTTTTAGTTGGCAATCCTTTAATTTATACTAACCTGTTATCTTACTCAGCTTTAATAGTTGACACTTGTTATGTGTAAATATTTTGTGCCCTCAGGTTAGGCAATGATCAGTGGCTTGGTAGCTTGCTTGTGAGACGGATAGCTATTATTTGAGCTTTTGGACATTGGCTTTAGTTACCCATAGTTGCATTATCTAAGTAGACTTATTTATCCAGCCGTTTTGGCATTTATTATGTTGACTATCTTTATTTAGGTTGATTGTGGATTTCATTTACATTATTGTTATGATGCTGGTTTGTAACACCTTTTTGAGACATTCAAGAGATTTCAAATTCGCTTCTGCATTTTATTAACATCTAAGTTTAAAGTCAAAATTTTTTTAAATTCACATTTTTATAAAGTAAGGTGTTACACATAATATACTAGGCTGTAATTTAAAGATAATACTTGCATAGACCTTAGGCAAGTGCTCATGCACACCTGAATTTTACCCGTGTTCGTTCTATCCCATTGCTCATCATTAAATGCTAAATCCATAAGCACCTACAACATTAAAAATAAAGAAATATGCACATCGCTTAGTAAATATATAGAAAGTAAACATATTAACCTTCTACATTATATAAACTGCGTGTATATGTATTAACCTTCTGCATTATATAAACTGTATGTATATCTTACTGTGTGAGATAAACTGCATGATAGTCTGCAAGTATAGTTTGCAAGTATAATCTGCCAGTTGTTCAGTTATATGGACCATACTACACGTATATAGCCAACCTCCATATAATCAACTCTGCCTCTGCCTGCTAAAATATAAGAGGGTTACTGTATCAAACTATATAAAACCAAATAATACAGCTATATACATTGAAGGATTAACTGCTATTCTTTAATAGTTCCCTTCTACAATGTCATCCCACACACATCTACAAAATTTGTACATTAGCCGTATACATCTAAATCTACATCATACAATCACATGGCAATCACATAACAAGTAAAGCATGTGTGATTACATAACATACACATTTACACAACAAAACATCTAGATACACATAACAACTTGACTAACACAATTCTACGATCACATAACAACTAAAGCACGTGTAGTTTCATCACATACACACTTACGTAACAAAACATCTAGGTAACACATTGCTACTCCAACGAACAACATGGCTATCAAATTTCTAGCCTACTTAGCGTCTTAGCTCACAATTAAGTCGATTCAGTGCTATAATTATACCTCAATATACAATATCAACGGTCTAGATTCTGCCTTTGGCATGATTATTATCTAAGGCCAATAACAATGGTTAATTGCAAATACTGACTATTAATCTTCAAACTGCTTAATTATTACCTAAAACTTACAACTACAACAGAGAATAGAGATTCTACTCATTTTATCAGCTTAATAGTATATATCGATAACAAATTCTGCCACTAACTTCTCAATCACCATACTAATTACCATAACAACAATCGCATTGCTGCAACTTAATTATAACTTAAACAAAAACCATATCACATAACTAAACAAGAGTGCATATCAACTACTACTATATTAGTACCAACTACACCATTACATGGAACCGATCACACATATATAACCCAGTTCCATAGAATTCAACGTTGCGGCTCAATCATTCATAATTTAATTAATAACAACAATTTCAACACATATTTTCAACAATTAAAACAACTAAACAAACACGACATTATATAGCTATATTGATCATATGAGATTTCTTACGCACACCTGCCCTCATATGATCAACTTGCCAGTTTAAATTCTATATACTCACCTCCAATCCTGCTACAACATGGATTTGTATTCCTCGAAATCCTTGGTTACCTATTAACCAAATCCATATAAATCATCAATATTGAGACATATCATCTTTTCTAATTTTACTTTGCCTAATAGTTCCCAAGCCAATTATTTTCACTTCACTATCATAATTTCATCATTACCTTACAAAATAGTAGCTTTTCTTAAACTTTTTGTCATATAACATGACACAAAAACTATCTCCAAAATCTAACCAAATTTTAATATATGCTTTATAGCTGAGTCTGGATACTAACAAATTAATATGGACCCAAACAACCACCTTTTCTTGACCTAAAATATTTTTATATAACTATTAATCAAACTAGAAAACTAAGAAATAGTACCTTAAAAAGATGATAATCAAAACCTATAATCGATTAGGAATGATTTGGCATATTTGGTATGACCCGAAACCCGCTATTTCTTCTCCTCTTCTTCTTCTTTCCTTTCTGGCCGACTCTATCGCCGCTCTTTCTCCTTCTGCCGACTTTACTCTTTCTTTCTTATTTTCCAAATGATCATGAGATCATTTAACTAATATAATATACATGGAATTAATTTCCAAATTTTCACTTTAGACCATTCTTTCTAGTTTTCTTGCATTTTTAGTCCTTTCGGTAATATACTTAAAACAATAGGCCTGGCATTTGATTAATACGTCTTTATAAACAACTCTTCATCTATTCATTTGATATATGTTACTTTTGGTTTTATAATAATACTACGAAACTTGGGGTGTTACAGTTCTGGAAATGTCCCTTCTACAAATTGTTTTCCGTTATCTAAAGCAATTGTTTGTGGCAATCCAAATCGGTATGTTATGAATTCCCAGACGAAATTTTTAATCGCTTTTGCATTTATTGTTGCCACCGGTTTAGCCTCCACTCATTTGGTGAAATAGTGATTGCCACGATTAAGAAATTCACCTTCCCTGGTACCTTTGGTAAGGGTCCTACAATGTATATTCCCCATTTCGAGAAGGGTCATGCAGACGTAACAGATATCATATCATGCTTTGGTAGTTTGGGAACATTTGTGTATAGCTGGCATGCCTCACAAGTTTGTAGTAGCTTGGACGTATCTTGGTGCATTGTTGGCAAGAAATACACTAGGCGTAACGCTTTTGTTGCTACCGACCTGGAGACTGCATGTAGGCCACATATCCCTTCGTGGATTTCAAAATTTTTTTGTCTCCGCTTGCTTTGGTCCTACGCAACGGAGCCATGGATTTAAGAATGCCTTCTTATAAAGGTTTCCTTCTATCAACTTGTGTTAAGGCGCTTGTATCTGAATCTTTCTCGCCTCATTTTCATCTTCTGGGAGTATTCCACTTATTAAGTACTCCGTTATCGGGGTCATCCAGTTTTTGCCTTCTTCCTTTACTAGGTCATGCACCTTCTTCTCGTATATTGATCTTTCTTTCAATACTTCTACCAATACTTTCTTTCGTAGGTGATCAAAAGTTAACGAGGCCAACTTGCTTAAGGCATTAGCTTCTTATTTTGGTTTCTTCTTATGTGTTCGATGCTAAAACTTCCAAATTATTCAATTATTTCTTTTGCTTTCTCCAAATACAACTTTATTGTTTCTCCCTTGGCATCATAATCTCCTCTTACTTGGCAAGCAACTAGTTGGGAATCCACAAATACTTTGATGCTTCTGATTTTCATATCTTTTGCTAGGTTTAGTCCAGTTATCAATGCTTCGTATCCCACTTCGTTGTTAGTCGTGTCAAATTCAAATCTTAGAGCATATGTATACTCCTTTTGATTTGGGCTAAAGTCGGATTCCAACACCGAAACACTCCGAACTTGATGCTCCATCTGTATATAACTCCTAGGTTTCAGAATCTACTTCCATAGTCACCACAAACGAGGTAGAGTGCGTGACCTAATCTCTTGTTTCTTTGATTTTTGTGATGAAATCTGCCAATATTTACCCTTTGATTGCATTTTTGGCTCTGTATCAATGTCATAGGCTCCTAATTCGATTGCCCATTTTGCCATTCTTCCCGATTTCTCCAGTTTCATAAGTATTCGTCGTAACGGTTTGTCTGAGAGTACGACAATGGGGTGCCCCTGAAAGTACCTGCGTATCCTTCTTGTTGCGTGGACGAGGGCCAACACAAGTTTCTCCATTTCCGGAGAGTTTACCTCTACTCCTTGCAATATCCTGCTCACAAAATATATCGGCATCTGTTTCTTGTTTCTTTCTGTAAGCAGTACCGCGCTAACACACTCCAAAGGCTGCGAGGTATATAAATAAAGTTTCTCCTTTCATGGGGGACGTTAGTGTGGATAATTCGGCTATGTGCTTTTTCATTTGCTCAAACGCTTCGTCTGCCTCTTTAGTCCACTCAAAACCTTTTTTTTGCCACATAATTCTTTATTGTCCTGAAAAACGGTAATTGTCTATCTACTCCTTTTGATAGAAAACGACTTAATGCTGCGAGTTTAACCTTTAGGCTTTGAACCTCTTTGACAGTCTTTGGGGCTGGCAGTTGGAGTATCTTATCTACATTGGATGGATTTGTTTGTATGCACAATGCACTTATTTGTCACATGATATCCTAGAAACTTCCCAGCTTCCATTCTGAAAGAGCATTTCTTAGGGTTAAGCTTCATGTTGATTCCTCGTAGGGTGTTAAATGTTTTCTGGATATCTGCGAGTAGCTCTTCCCCTGTCTTGCTTTTGATGACCATATCACCTACGTAGGCTTTTAGGTTTCATCCAATTTGCTTATTGGCTTTATCTATGAGTCGTTGTTAAGTTTCTCTCGCGTTTTTGAGTCCGAAGGCCATTTTTGTATAACAAAATGTACCTTTACTTGTGTGGAAAACTGTTTTCTCCTCGTCTTATTTAGCCATTTGTATTTGGTGATACCCTTTATAGGCATCTAAGAAACACTTCAGTTTGTTTTTTGCTAGGGACTCTTCCTTCCAATCTATCTCTGGTAGTGGTTGCAGGTTTTTGGGCATGCTTTGTTTATGTCCGTGAAGTCCACGCACATTCTCCAACCTCCGTATCCTTTCTTGACCATGACTTGGTTTGAGATCCACATTGGGTACATGGCTTCTCTCGTATGATTCCTGCTTTGAATAACTCTTCTACTTCTTTACATGATATTTTTTCTCTCATTTAGGCGATGCTCCGTAATAAAGGTGATTTCCCATAGGGTAAGTGTTCTAGGGACTCCAGTCATGTCCGCATATTCCCATGCGAAGATATCAATATTCTGCTGAAGTAGCTTTTGTAATTTCTTTTTTAGATCCCTCGTTAGCCCTTTCCCTATGTAATCAATTGATCGGGGAAGGCTGGGTTTACAAGTACCTTATCGTTATCTTGCGTTTTTTCGGGCTGGGTAGGTTGTTTTTTTTCTTCTGGAGTTTCTTTTGTCTTTCTAACTTCACTTACTTGCTTGATATGGTCGTAGCTTGATTTTATCATTCCCACTCCTGCGCTTGTTTGGAATAACACCATAGCATAAATTGTAGATGGTACCATTTCCATTCGTTGAATAGCTGGTCTCCCTAAGAGGAGGTTATGCGGCGAAGGCGCACGTACCACAGTGAAAAAATAGAGTTTGTATTTTTAGGTACGGATATTTCCCTAGAGTGACGTCTAGGTCTATCTCTCTTAGAGGCCACACTCGGTGTAACACCCTCATTTAAAATCACGGATTTCTAAAAATTTTCACCTAATGGTGTCAAAGAAAGTGGAACAAACATTTAAAAGTCCAAACCAATATCTTCAGTTTGGTTTATTCATCAAAATGATGTTACTTGTCCTATCATTGAAACGAGTCTAAATGGAAATCCATCGGTAGCCCAACATAAAACAACTGATCACAAGTCATTACAATTCATAAACGTCTTAACATAATTCAAAGGTCTAAAGGAGCAGCCACTATGGGTAAACTATGATCGTTTTCAAGCAATCTACCCAAGACTCGCTTTTTATTTGTCAACATTCAAAGCCTGCTAAACCTGAGGGGAAAACACATTTCAAGAAACAAGTGTTTAGTTAACGAATTAGCTATGTAAGATAACACAAGCTTATAATGTAGGGGTGTTGAAAATAACCAAACCCAAATAACCCGACCCAACCCGAATAAGTTTGGGTGATACGGGTTGGGTTATTTGGTTTATGGGTTGTCATTTGGGTTAACCCAAATAACCCAAAGGTTAATCGGTTTGGGTTGTGGGTGAAAATGTTATAGTTTGGGTCAACCCAAATAAGATGCGTTTATATATATATATACACACTAATATAACACATTAAATTTGTTTAAAGTATATATTATTTGAATATTAAATTTTCATTTATAAACAAAATCAGAAACGTGCAAAGTTCAATAATAATGGATGTTAAAAAATACACTAATAAAAGATGATAAAAATATGAATATAAAAAGAGTTATATATTGTCAAAATTTGTTTATTTAATATCAGTAGTTTCTATATTCTTATATAGTTTGTAATTTATTTGTTTTGTCTATGACTTTTATTCTAATAATATTATCATTTTTTCATTCAAAATTTCAAAAAACGCATAATCAAAAGTGTTTCAACACATTTGAAAATAAAGAACTTAGTCTATATAAGTATCACTATTATTCAAGTTTTTGAAATTGAAATTATATTGTTGCAATATTGCGTAACTAATGCACGTAAATTCAATGACATTTTATTTGGGTTAACCAAAACCCGATCCAAAAAACCCGAACCCAAACAACCTAAACCCAAATAACCCAAATATTATTTGGTTTGGGTTACAAGTTAACTTATAATTCTTTGAAACCCGAATAACCCGAACCAAATAACCCGAAACCCAATTAACCCGACCCATCAACACCCCTATTAATATAATGGTGTTGGAATTTCGGATGCCCAAGACACATATTAAATTGACGTGGCTAGTATGTGATGATCCAAGTCAGGTCATACCCAATAACAAGTTAGACAAACACTTATGATATGTATTTATATGATATGATCTTTAAATAAATATCAATACTTGAAGCATTTAGGAAATGGGTTTCTAAATAAATGCACTTGAGAAATATAAGTAAATTATATGGATAATTTATTTTGAGAATATGTGAATGTGTTTATTTGGCAAAATAAACACTTATGTGTGTTATGTATAATACATAATATGTTACATAAGGTATATAACATGTTATAATACATTTATATATATTGTATAAAAGGAAAATGCAAGTGGATTTTGAGTTGGTGAGACCCATGTGGTCTCACCTTGTGGCCAGCCAACCCCACCCAAAAATGCACATGCATTTGCTTGTTTTACATAACCCACTAGCTACATTGGAAACACACAATTGTTACATGCATTTGATATAGTGTTCTCTCAACTCTCAAGTGCAAAAACTCTCTCTTTTTCTTCTCTTGATTTTGGCACAAACAAGGCAAAAGGAGAAAGTTTTTTTAAGTCTAAATCCTAGCATATTTGGGTGTTTGTTGGAGACTTGGGGTATGCAAGCTTGAGGTACTTCTATCTTGAAGACTTGGCCTTTCTAGGAACATCATCTTCTTCATATCAACCTTCTCATAAGCTTGGAAGAAGGTAGTCTTCTAAACACCCTATGGTTGTTATTTTGATTGTATGACATTCATATACATGGATCCTTATTGTTTGGGGTTTTCTTTTATATGTTAAAATTTGATTTTAACTACATATAACATAATGAAAGGTTCATTTCTTCCGCTGCGTTTTTCATGTTTATAAGGAAAATATGACTTTGATAAAACCCAAAAGACCCAACAAATGGGCTATGTAATGAACCAAGGAGGAAAAACCCTTTTTCTCTCTCCCTAATGGCGATCGACCTCCTCCCTTTTTTCCATGATTTCTTGCTTAAATCGTTCTGATTAATCTTGTTAATATGTCCCTCTCACTGGTTCTGGTATTCCTTTGGATTATGAATTAGTTGATGTGCATGTTAGAGATTCTTTATTTCGATTCCTGTAGGTTTTTCTCTTTTGTCGATTCGTTTAAACTCTATTTTTGATATTTCTTTTTTCCTGATTTGTTACCAGGTTCTAATCGCGACTACCTGTGTAGTTTAGCTAGATCACTGGAACTTGTTAACAGATTAAGGAGATTGATTTATCACTTAGGGTTTTTTAGGGCTAGGGTTTCTTTCTGTTTCTGTTCTTCATTGAGGCTACCTTTTTTGTCGATTCTTGTTCTATTGTCTGCATGAGTTTATTTTGATTATGGAGAGATCGAAGGCTTCGGGTAACTCTCCGGGGGTTGCCTCTAAAGTGACGAATATAGATGGGAGGCCATCCTGTTCGTTCAATACTGAAAAACCCTAAAAAGGGTTCCAAGGATGTTAAAGCTGCTGCTGCTCCTAATATTAAATCTCCAAAGAGTGGCCAACAAAGCAATACAAAAGTCACTGAAAATCCAACATTTGAATGCAATCCTGGTGCCATAAGAGATGATGTAGCAGGTCGTGGACCCTTACCCACTGGGAAAACTCCTACTACTCAGGATCAAATTAATAATAATGTAAAGGATGGAGCTGCTGTGTTTTCTTCTCGTGAATCAGTTAGGGGAGATACATCCACTCCTATGGATGAACAAACTGTCAATCAGGTCCAAAATTTCAAGAATTCACCACCGGTTATTGAAGTTGATGAATATGGGTATCCTCGTAATGATAGTAATGCACCAAGGGTTAGTACTGGTGCTCATATGAATAATGGTGATCATGGAACAAATGTGAATGTGACAAATACTACTGAAGAAGGAGTACAAACATCATATGTGTGAGTCCCTCGATAGCTATAGATCGCTCTCGAGATCGTCTATGATTATGTCGTGAGTGCGGAATCCTCACGAGATAACTAGTTTGATTAGTAAACTGGTATATCGCTAATTATCAAGTAAATAATCAGCCGTATTATGCTATCTTCGTTTCTATAAGATATAGAACGAACTTAGGTGTCTGGTGTACTTGTATGTCGAACGTGTTCTTTATTTTAGAGTATTCATTCGTATATATATGTTTTGAGTCGAACTGGGCTTGCTGGGCTTTGTTCTTACGAACTTAGCTGCCCAGCCCATGTAACGAAGTTAATCTTCGTTTGTACCAAACGAAGTTTATCTTCGTTTGCCTCTAACGAAGATATACCTTATCTTCGTTAGATACAAGACTTAGTTATATTCCTAAGTATTTCATCTTAAGGAATCCTAACACATATTATGTTTGTACTTGTATATTACACAACAAACATCATACATAACACACATATATATAACACCAAAACATGTAATCGATCGTTACCAAAACATAAAGTCCATAATCTATCAATTACATATATAGATACGACATAAATTAACATAATGTCTCAATCTAAACGACATATCAAATCTAAGTTGCTGTTGTCACATCAACGTACATCAACAAACTCCCCCTTGACAGCAGCACCTTCGATTTCTTAGTCTTCAAAATCTGATCATTCATCAAACAACAATCTTTTGCTATTTGCATGAATATCTTCATGTAAGCAAAGCTGAAGTATCTTACGATATCTACTTTCTTCATGCTTCCAAAATGGCAAAAATGAACACTCTGTATCATACAGCTTTCTCAGATCATTTCTCGAGAAGTTCACCAGCTGCATCGGATCATAAACTCTTCTCAACAAAATCTGCTTCTTTGAATCTGCATACATCTTGGCTTCACCAGAATTTCGATCAATTTCCCAATTATCCATCTTGTCCAAGACATCTTGTGCCCATTTTTTGGCAGGGACCTTGATCATGCATTTAATATCATGTTGAACAAACTCAACTGTTTTATCTGGTTTGACCACTCTTTTCTTCGATCTTGGCTCGATCTTAAACTGTGGTTTATCAGAATCTTTCATATTCTTCCTTAACCAGAAAGCTTTTCTGAGATTCTTACCAACCACATCAGCTAAGCCATCATCGCTTGGATTGATAATCCAGTTATTTCCAAGCTCATGTAAATCTTCTTCACACAAACTTCTGAAATGTCTCTCACACCATGCTAAGTACTGACAACCCTCTGGTCTTTTAAGCACAAACAACTTCAATTCATCATCATAAAACCAACTCCAGATGATTGTCTTGTACTTTGCAGCATCTTTATCTGAGATATGAGTCCAATACAAATTCGGTTTCCACGTTTCCCTATGTACTATCCAATCATTTACTCTTTTCTCGGGAACACGTCGATCAACAATATGTAAAGAATCATCATCTCTGAGAGAAACTGGAAAATCATTTGAATTGAATGGTCTTGTCACATTAATCTCATATTCAGATGGAATCGACACATCACCATTCTTAGCATACACAACAAAATGTAGAACTTGAGTTAGGCTGCTGAATGGGACTTGAAGCATTCTTTCTCTAACATCTGATCTCTGCTGATCCAGCACTCTATTCTCATCAATCAACGGATCTTCAGGAATTGAGTCCCATACTTCGTCAAACCCATAAGGCTTCTTGAATATATCTAGATTTGGTTCAGGGACAAATTCGCCTTCCTCGAGCTCATCACCATCAAAGAATAAATCTGTATAATCTGGATCATCTATTTAAATTTACACAAAATGAACACCAGAATAAAAGAATAATCATGATAATTATAATAAAGATGAAATGTACTTGTATTAAAATAAGATAAATTACATTTTCATTACATAAAATGTCATAACTTATTACACACAATCAATTATACATTCTATCTAACAATCTTTATCATAGACAAAATTAGAAACCTGAATCACGAGGAGCACCAGAAGGACCAGCACCAGAACCAGAAGCACCTTGCTGAGAAGTATCACCTCCTGTCTCCCCCTCGATCGCTGCACCCTTTCCTCTATCTTCAACTGGGCGAGAAACATTCCTTTCAGCAACATTATCAGCATCATCATCGTCATTCTGACGTCGTGGTTGAACCGCTGACAATCTGCAGACCTCTTCAGGAACTTCTCCCCCTTGATTCTTGACCCAGTTGATCAAAAATGTTAAGGCAGCGCGAGTCTCAGTGATTTCAGACTCCAAAGTGCGAACCCTGGTCTCCAAAAGATCAACACGACATCCAAGAACAGGAGCAACAGCAGCAGTCGGGCTTAGAGGAGCAGGCATTGCTACAGAAGAAGTTTCAACAACACGTCGACGCTTAATTCTGGTATATTGAAGATCAATACTCCCTTGCCTCTTCACCGGACTAACCGAACTTGCTCTGTTCACAGGGTCTTCCATATCTTCAAAGATCTCTCGCAATTCAGAATCATGCTGAGCTGCAACATCAGGATCAATCTCAGCAGCAGGAATTGAGTTAGCGGAATCTGAAATTGCTGGAACAGCGTGACAAGCTTTGCTTCTGCGTTCTCTATGAAACAAAACACCCGCTTGATCAAACGACTGATGCGAATGATCGCTTTCTAAAGCAGCCGCAATATCATGAATCATCTTAGTTCGACGTTCAGCAACAGCAGAATCATCTGTGTCTGTCGCAGTTGTAGCAGCAGAACCGTCGGAACTAGCAACATCATCATCATCATTTCCAACATCCGAACCAGCAGACTCATCCCCAGAACTCTCAACACCATCAACAGAACTCGCTGAAGAACCAGAATCAGAATCGTCATCATCAGCATCCACAAACATATCATTCTCAAGACGAGATTGATAGTTTGGATTAATCAGGTGACCAAAAAGTGGTGGATCATGGAGACCAGCCACATTACTCGTATTTGCCTCAAGATCAGCAAAAAGACGCGAAGGCGAAACATGAAGAACGTAGCGAGGACCTTGGTCATATTCTAAATCTGGACAAAAATGTCTAACTATAGCCATCACAAATCGAGGATACAGAAGAAATCGCTTTCTCCCCCTAGCATTAATCTGATCAACAAACTCTTGATAAAAATATCGGGAGAAAGGATAAGGGCGATTATATACCAAAGCAACCATCTGCGACGCAATCTGTGCAGATAGTTGATCAAAGCCAGCCTTGCGATTGCTCAAACAGACGAGCAATGCATACGCCAGATACCTCCATCTTCCCTGAAAACCACTCTTGTCAAAAGGAAGTTTGACCTGGCCAACAAATCCCATTCTCTGAAAGCAGCGAAGAAGGAGTTCGAACTCGTAAGTCATTTCAACATCTTCCTCTTCTTCTACGTCTGGTTCTGCTCCTAGATGCAAAATAGTGCGGAGCGACTCAGCATTGAAATCAAATGTTGTGCCTTCAACAGTTGCTCGTACAAAACTTTGGCCATCAACCATGACTTCATGAGCAGTGGACCAGAAAGAATCAATATACAGCTTAATCAGTCTCGGCGAATCACAAAAAGCAAAAGATAATCGCGAGCGAGCAATGTAGTTGAACATTTCATGAAAATGTTCGCAATTATGCTGATCTGGATCTAGGTTAAGGGCAAGATTGTGCTTTTTCACAAATTGACGAGGAGCAAGAGCCATTTCTGCAAAACCAATCACAATATCGAAACAAATATAAATAATCATGATAAATGGATTGCAGAATTGAAAAACCCTAATTTAAAAAAAAACCTAATCTGAAAAACCCTAATTCTTAATTTCGCAAAATAAGTCTGAACGAAGATAACCAATAAATTCGTTAAGTAGACAGAACAAAGATAGAAGCTAAATTCGTAAGCAATAACTAAACGAAAATAGGTCTTAAGTTCGTAAGAATTAAACCTAAATTAACACCTAACGAAGTTTAGTTCGTTAAGACTAAACTGTACATGCAAGTTCGTAAGTTATAAAACTTATCTTCTAAGTTCGTAACCTATAAACGAAGTCTAAGTTCGTTTGAATAAACCTAAGGGTGTTAAGCTAAATTCGTTCCTCATCAACTTGGGTCTAAGTTCGTAAGGCATAAAAGTAACTTCGTTTCTACCCAAGTTAAATTCGTTCAATTCAAAATCTAAGTCCATGTGCACACATCTAAATTCGTTTTGAACTAAAGTCTAAATTCGTTCACACAAGTCTAAATTCGTTTGATCAAACCAGGTGAATGATTACAAGAATTTTATAAACATAATCAACACAAATCAAATCGAAGATACATGGAAACCTAAATCATATTCGTGAATGAAAAGAACATTAAAAACTTACTTAGATCTCAGTTTGGACAATGAATCAAGAAAACGAATTAAAGTGAGAGAAAAGAAAAAAGTTTGTGTTTTAGGGTTTTGCTCGAAAATGAGAGTATTTTTCGTTTGATAAAGAAATAACGAAGAAAAACCCCTTTATATATGGAACTAACAATGAGCCAACTATGGGTCGGGCATAACTTCACAAACAAAGTTAGACAAACGAAGATAAACTTCGTTTGAACAAAGGTGTGTCGAACGAAGATAGCAGTTATCTTCGTAAGAACAAATCTGAAAATATTCCGTAGTTCAGCAAAAATTTCAGAGTTTCATCCAAGCAATCTTCAAAAACACAACCCTTTATCACAATCTGTACATAGCAAAAACTCGTTAGATAGCAACCTGTTCATGCCGTGTACTAAAAAAACGTGCTTAGCACCCAAATTCATAATCATAATGTAAGTAGATAACCGAACATTATAATCTTAAATGAAAACCCATGGTTTAAACGCTATCCTGAAAATAATCAATTTAAATATGAACCTCATTACCAATATGATTATGACACCGAGAACTTCCTTGGATCATAGATATGCATGACAGCAAACCATCTTGAAACACTTAAGTCCCATACTAGATGCCGTCTACAAAACTTAACAAACAATGAACTATCCAACAAAAATTCACTGAAGAACTTAGTAAAGTTTCCAAAAGTATGTCATAAATCACAGCATGAAATTCAAAGGAAACTAATATCAAATTTGATTATTTTCATTAAATACATGAATCATAAATAAATAACTATTCCAAAAACCAGTTCATGTATTCATCCTTCACATGCTCTAATCTGCATCACAAATATTATCACTACACACCAAGGATCTTATCGTAATGATATCATCCATGTAAATAACAATGCAGTAACAGAAGTCAGCATTCCAACGTTATCTTCTTAACCTGAACACTGCACACTTACCACAGAACTCATCAACGCATTGAGAACAAAACAGTATAATGCAGAAAATTCAAGTTACAATCATACTCAATCAGGGTTAACAAATATGAAATAACTAAAAATCTAACAAAAGATCAAGGGAGGTCATTTCTTGTCAAACCCTAAAATGTCACCACACAAATTTAAACAAACCGATTAATAATTTGGTGACAAGTGAAAATCATGAGATTTCAAATGACTTTGACATTTCACATTACACTTGAAAAGATCTTTTTCTAAACTTTAAACAAATTAATGTCCATATTAGAAAATCTTCTTTGTGAACAGTCTACATAACCTCATTAAAAATTCACATGAAGGAATTCAGCAAAAATATACTCAGAATTTGAATAGGATCTCTCGTGCAATAAGAACTTATAAAAATACTATTTTGACTCAATTAAAAAGAAAAATAACACAGAATAATAAACTAATCTAAATTCTAATTAACTAGACTTTATACATTATTCACATTAAGCATGATTACTGCTGATTAGATAAGTATAGCATGTTACATAAGCCTGCGAGTGAGAAATAATTCTCTTATTATAAGTTTTGAACCGTGACCCAACAACGATTACCGGTATGTTTGTCCTCTTAAACACTCGGTACATCCAGTTTCCATTGAGTTATGACACTTTCGACATACCCTGGCCAAGGACAGTCACCATGTAACCCGAGTAGCCTAATATGCCATTTGAATAGTTTGCGAACTTATGTAACCCACATTCAGATATACTTTCGTAATCGATACAAGCACTAAGATAAAAAATATTCAATATATTCAAGAACATCCTTAACCAATCATGAGACACTTTGTGGATAACTGAATTGAATTACTTTGTGATTTCACATATATGCTTCTGCATTTCATGATTTATAAGGAACCCGTGATTTTCTATGAGATCCATGTAGCGAACTTTCTGACAACCTATCCCAAGTTGGAAGCTTTAGGTAGGCTAGGTATACAAAGATACCCCGAGGACATACTTGTCCGAATCTCAAAGACCACATTAGCCCCTTAATTTGCATATAATTGATTTGCATAACAATATCACATTTATTTTATGTTCATGATTGGTAGAGGTTCGTGCCTATTCATTGAACAAATCTTATGGTAATGCTAGATCTTTCACAAAATTTAAGGACTAGATCAATTCATTACTGAAAAGCAAGCAATCTCAGCCATATATCTGAATATGTTTCCCACAAGAACATTATATAATTTAAGTTCAGATTGAAGGAAACCTTGGTACTTTGTGTCTACCGATATATCCCAAATTGTAATCACTGAACTAAGCAGTTATATTACGATTAAGCAGGCTTAAAAGCTAAAGTATCGTCACTTCTCCTCATTTAGCGCAGTAACCTTACTTTATTCATATTTTTTGGATTTTCGATTTTTCAATGTTTTTGAATTTTTCTTGACACTAGATATATACAAACTTATACTAAGACAACTCTTTTTGTATTTTTATGACACTATCTATGTACAACTTATACTACAAAGACACGAAAAATACATTTAAGTTCTTTGAGAGAAACTACTCGGCATTCTTCATACCATTGAGTTGAAATAACAACTCAAGACGAGGTCCATCAAAAGCTTTAGTGTATAAATCAGCAAGATTATCATCAGTAATAACCTTTTCTAAATGAATAAGCTTTTTCTCAAAACAGTCACGTATGAAATGATACTTTATATCTATGTGCTTGGTGACTTTAAAGTTTTTCGGATTCTTGGTAATATCTATGGCAGACTTATTATCAATACAAATAGGAGTATTAGAGATATTCATACCATAATCGCGCAGTTGTTGCTGTATCCAAAGCACCTGAGAACAGCAATATCCAGCAGCAATGTACTCTGCTTCACAGGATGACTGTGCAACAGATGTCTGCTTTTTGCACTGCCACGATACAATTCTCCCCCCTAAAAGCTGACATCCACCTGACGTTGATTTCCTATCCGAGTTGTCACCACCATAATCCGAATCAGTATAAGCTACAAAGTCAAAAGAACCATACATGGGATACCAAAGACCTAGACGAGGCTTGGCTTTCACATAACGAAGGATTCTTTTTGCAGCTTTCAAGTGAGACTCTTTCGGATTAGCCTGATATCTAGCACACATAGAAACAGCAAAGGTAATATCTGGACGTGAGGCTGTCAGATACATCAAGGATCCAATGATAGCTCGATATTGAGTGGCATCGACAGATGGATCATTAGGCTTATCAGGACACAACCCATGATTATTTTAATGGGAGTAACAGCATCCTTAGCATCAGACATGCGAAACCGAGTAAGCAAATCTTTAACATACTTGGTCTGATGTATAAAGAAACCATCTTTCAGTTGATCCACCTGTAGTCCAAGGAAGAAGGTTAATTCCCCCATAGCACTCATCTCAAACTTAGCCTTCATGCTCTGTTCAAATTCCTTGCACATTTTGTCATCAGATGAACCAAAAATGATGTCATCGACATAAACCTGTACAAGCAAGTAGTCCTTCCCTTTCCATTTAATAAACAACGTGCTGTCTATAGAACCTCTGGTAAAACCACTTTCCTTCAAATGTGTTGACAATTTTTCATACCACGATCGAGGAGCCTGATGTAAACCATATAAAGCCTTATCGAGACGATATACTTTATTAGGAAAGTCTGGATCCTCAAACCGGCAGGTTGTTGGACATACACTTCTTCTTTAATATCACCATACAAGAAGGCACTCTTTACATCAAGCTGATACACCTTAATACCCTTATAACTAGCATATGCCAGAAATAATCGAATAGCTTCAAGTCTAGCTACAGGTGCAAATGTCTCATCGTAATCAAAACCTTCTTGTTGCTCAAATCCTCTAACCACCAATCGAGCCTTATTTCGAGTGACTACACCTCTGTCATCGCGTTTACAACGAAAACCCAACGCGTTGTTAAAGGAGATTCACCCGGAGGTAAGTCAACTAACTTCCATACCTCAAGCTTTCGAAACTGAGCCAATTCTTCTTGCATCGCCTCAACCCATGACGGTTCCTTAAGAGCCATTCCAACATTCTTAGGCTCAACCTGAGAGATAAAGCAGTAATACAAGTACCAAGTAATTGCCCCAGTATCCTTAACTTCAGCAAACATACACGACGGTTTCTTAGATTGATTCCTCGTGCGAACAGAGGCAGAAGCATCACCAATGATTTGCTTGACTGGATGATCCTTGTGGACTCTGGTTTGAGGAACCTTATCGACAGAAAGATCACTCCCCAAATTCGTCTGCACATGTTGCTCTGGAGTTTTGTAATCTGGAGTGTTAGGCTCCTCCTGAATTTCACCTTCCGTGTCATCAGTATCATAGAAAGGAGAATCAGGTAGAGGTACATGCAAAGGATCAGTAGGAACTATAGGAGCAGGCTCTAAGGTTGAATCTGCTACTTTTGTCCCACTAGATTCTCCAGATTCAGAGGTAGGCTCAACTATTGGTGAGGAACCAGAAGAAGACCAGAAAACCGGTCCACCATCCAGAGGATCATGAAGAGTAACGACATCCTCCACTGTTGGAACACCTGCAAAAGAAACAGGACCACGAAAAGAAGTGAAGACACCATCATAATCAAAATGATTAGCAGGACCAAGGTGTACAGCAGGTTTGTGACTGACAATTACGACATTTGTACCAAGATCTACTTTGCCAGTCTTCTGATTGTACACTCGCCTAATCGGTGTACTTGGAACATAGCCCAAAAGAAACCCTCCTCAGATTTAGGTTCAATTTCCCTTGAGGAAGAGTTTTAAGAAAAGTGCACGGAACACCGAAAGGCTCAACATTCTGTAAATTGGGCTTTTTGTTGTGCAATAGTTCATAACTAGTCTTCTTAAACCGTTTAACTGTCAAAACCCGATTCAGAATGTGACAAGCTGATTCACTGCCTCTCCCCAGAAAGTAATAGGAAGCCCTGAATCAGCAAGCATCGTCCTGGCTGTCTCAATTAACGTCCTGTTCTTCCGTTCAGCCACTCCATTCTGTTGTGGCTCATATGGTGCACTGTACTGATGTTGAATTCCTTTGGTCAAGCAAAATACAGTAATAGTATTATTCTTGAACTCAGTACCATTGTCACTCCTGATTCTCTTAACTTTGACTCCATGGACATTTCAACTTGCTTGACAAAATCCATAAATCGTTCGGCAGTCTCATCCTTGGTCTTCAGAAAAAATACCCATGAGTACCTCGAGTATCATCAGTGATCACTAAACAGTAAGACATCCCTCCAATGCTTCGTTTGTTCACAGGACCAAAGAAATCCATATGAAGTAATTCAATGGTTTGGAAATAGAGTTGAGTACTTTGGATTTATGCGGATTCTTATGTTGCTTCCCTTTCAAACACGGTACACACTTATCTTCCATCCCAAACTTCTTAACAGGCACACATCAACTAACCCAAGACTGATAAGTTCATTCATCTTCCGAAAGTTGATATGTCCCATTCTACGATGCCATAGGAGAGATTCAGACTCATTTGCCTTGCTCAACAAACAAAGGGGCTCCTTTGGATTATCAACACCTAAAATTAACCATAGATGTCTCTCTTCCTAGGAGCTTTGAGCATAATCCATTCTTCTGGAATAACAAAACCCGCTTCAGATGTATGCCTCCTTTTCTGTGAAATGAACATTGTTGCCCTTATCACAGATCTGTGAGACACTCATTAGATTGTGAGTAAGTTGTTCCACATAGTTAACTCTTTCTAGAGTTAGTTGTCCATTGACGACATCTCCTTGACCGGTGATGTTGCCGCCTTGGAACCAGCAAAACTAACATATGACCCATTTATACCAGTATAATTGGACAAGAGCTTCTTGTCCCCTGTCATGTGCCTGGAGCATCCACTGTCAAGGTACCACAATGAATAGGTTTCCTAGGAACTCCCTGCACATAAAATGAGAATATTAGTTATCATTGGGGACCCAAACCTTCATAGGTTTGGGTCGTCCCTTCTCATCCTTGAGAATCAGTTCAGTCCAATATCCATTGCTAGAACCGTGGGTGTGACTTGATTCTCACTTGTCTTCTCACTGGAGAAGACGTTTGACCGCTCGTTGGAGAAGGTCTTGGGAATGAAGGCCAAAAGAGGTCTAACACTCGAGTGAAGTCGGTTATAAATTGAATTACGACTTGAGATGTTTGTGACCGACTCGAACTCCCACTGAGGGTAGTGAATCTTTGTCCCATAGGAAAGAACCTTTGGTGGAGATTCACGTCGTTGAGGTATAGTAACGTTTTGTGGAAGATTAACTTCTTTAGCCTTATAAACCTGTTTATCATTACCCAACCCCCTTTTTCCTTCCGAGGTGGAAACTTTGAAGGAGAACCCAATCTCCGGGTCGATTAGCCATACACTGTAAACATGACCTTTTTCATGACAAGCAAAGCAAGAGAGGACCTTACTTTTTTCTTTTTATCTACCTTATTATTGTAC